>NC_069502.1:89280042-89512542 GCF_027579735.1 Bombina bombina | reverse complement strand
TGTGTGTGTGTGTGTGTGTGTGTGTGGGCTGTGTGTGTGTGTGTACACCTGTGTATGTATATCTGTGTACCTGTGTATGTGTCTGAGTGTGTGGATGTATGTGTATATAAGTATCTCTGTGTGTATTATATCTGTGTGTTTGTGTGGTACAGTGCATTGCCCCATTTCTTTTAAGATTTTTTTGCCTGCGCTGTCATTCTGCCCAGGGACCTGCACTTTCTAGGGCGGCCCTGGCATCTCTGTAATGTTCTTGTTATCATAAGAAAACACATAAAAATAAGGCCCAGTTCAACTCAACTGTTCCTAATTGTCAGCATAATTCTTCATTATATACTTAAACTGTTGTTCCAATAGTACAAATGGTATATTGCAATATATACAATGTTATAGTGATCCACTTTAGTGGATTTATATGTTTTTTTTTTATTTAAAATGTTTCCCATTACCTTAAATGGTTTTTCTCCCATTTTTTTATTTGTAAAAACGATGGGGGCGGGGATTGGGCGGGGTTGGGGATGGAGATTGGGCGGAGTTGGGTGGGGTTGGGGCGGAGATTTGGCAGGATTGGGGGCGGGGATAAAGGGGGCCCCATTTTGTCATCCTACCTTGGGCCCCCCAATGGCTAGGGCCGGCCCTGTTTGTAATGTACTTTTAATGTGTACTGTGAAACTTTTTTGCTTTGCAAAACAGTTAACCAGAGCTCTAAAGGTCGTGCTAACCAGACCTGCATCGACTTCAGTTGCGCTCAAAGGATCATGCTTACTGTCAACTTGTAATATGAGCAAAAAATCTGACGCACGCAAATAGCTGCAATAAACTCCATATCGCTCATGCGTAACTGTTAGCACTCCACTCATAATCTAGTCCTTTATTAGCACTATTTGCATTAAAATGCTCTTATTGCTGGTACCAACTAGAGACAGAAATAGATATCCTTCTACAGCAATCAGATCCCTGAGTATAATGTAGCAGGGTTAGGCTTCTGAAGTCAAGAGCATGCACTTCCAATTATTGTAGGACTTGGAAAACCCACCATTTTCAGAGTTTAAATAGAGGAATGCTTTACTAATCATCATTAAAAACACAGGGGGTTTATTTTCTAAAATATTACACCAAGAATTCCACTTTAGTTTTATCAAATTCTGTTTATTTGATATTCTAATGATGTTATTTCTGGTTATATTATCAGCAGGTCTTTGGTGTTGTAAAGCTGGATGATGACTTTTTCCTTCCTCTGCTGTAGTTTCCCTGATCAGATGTTTTACTCTGAGGACTCTGATGACTCTGATGACTCTGAGTAAACGTTCGACTCCTTGACTGTTTTCCCACCACATAAGCAGGCAACGTTCCATCTGCTGATCTTTTTCTTGGCATCCTTTGGAACGCTCCTCTTCTTTGAAAACAGTCTTTTCCAGAAGTTCTATATCAAAATAAAACAAATGTTAAAAAATGATCATTAAAACTCAATGAACCCTCTTATTCCAAACCCTGTACTATAAGGGGAATACATAGAGACAATTATGTCATTTTTATTTTCCCATTTTCTTATCTAGCTTTCCTCATGTTTACCTTTCTCTACCTATATTCTTTGTCTTTTGTTCCCATGGTCTCCCCCTATGTGTTTATGTTCTCACTTCCCCTTATTTAGCTTATACAGCTTTGTTTTTTTCCATCTATTCTGTTTAACCCTTTCTTTGCTTTTCCCTAATTAGCTATCGTTTGCATTTTAACTTGTGTATCCTCTTGTTTTTTTATTTCCATTTTTATCTTACCTTTTTTTTCTGTTCAGCCTCCTTTGTGAAACTTTTATCCGCATCACTTTTCAAATTCGAAACTTGAATAGATGTTTCTATTATAGTTAAGAAAGAAAAAACAGTTATCTTTTTATCACTTTGCTCATTCTATTTCTTTCTTTATATATTTTAATGTCTCAATATAAATCATTGTAAACCATTTTTCTGCTTTGAAGAACTAACAAAGCTACATTACTTATACTTTATATTTACATTGTCATTCACTATCCCCTTATCCCTATGTCTCCCTATGTCTCCCTTTTGCTTTTACCTGGTTTCACCTCCTTTTTAAGAACTTGTTTCTGGGGAATCACATCCCAGGAGTCACTTTCCACTGACGATTCCTCTGATGAATCCTCTTTCAGTGAGTGCTCTTGTACTATATTAAAAAAAGAGAAATAAAAGAGTTACCCATTAATAAATGCACACTAGGAAAAATACTTTATTTTCCTGCCTTATTGTCTGTCTCTTGTTCTTCATTTTAACCCTTTCCTGGTCATTGCTTAATTCTTTATATTTTGCACCATTCTAACCTATCCACATACGTATTCTCGTATTTCCTTTGACTTTTTATCTAATATTGTTTTCAACCTGCTCTCCAAGTTCTTAATTTTTTCCTGTGATTTATTTTAATTTACTATTCTATAAAATCACTCTGTATAACACCTCCTCTTACTCAATACAATGGCTCCAAGTTATCAAAGTCTGGCGGACCTGATCCGCACTGTCGGATCAGGTCCGCCAGACTTCGCTGAATACGGTGAGCAATATGCTCGCCGTATACAGCATTGCACCGGCAGCTCACAAGAGCTGCCGGTGCAACGCCGCCCCCTGCAGACTCGCGGCCAATGGGCCGCCAGCAGGGGGTGTCAATCAACCCGATCGTACTCGATCGGGTTGATTTCCGGCGATGTCTGTCTGCCTGCTCAGAGCAGGCGGACAGGTTATGCTGCTTCATAACTGCTGTTTCTGGCGAGCCTGCAGGCTCGCCAGAAACACGGGGCATCAAGCTCCATACGGAGCTTGAAACATATGCCCCAATGTCTCTATTATTACCCATTACCCATAATACTTATTAAATTGCTTCTTATATCTCTAAGGTTGCCTCATACAAGTCCTCTCTATTGTTCATTATATTCTATACCCAGAGTATCCCCCAAATAACAATTTAATTAGTCTTACTTTTCTGATCAGGATTTTCTTCATCTTGAATTTTCTGTCTCAATTTGCTGAAAAAAGCAAAAACAAGATTAATATTAAATTTTTTAAATTTTTTAAATTTTTATGCCTATTTACATTTTGTCTCTTATTGACATGTTTTTTACCTGACTATAGTAACAACTATAAAAGTATGTACAAGTATACTTTAAAATTGATCTAAGTATGGTTTGCAGATGTAGTAAAACAATTGTAATTCATTTTAAACTTTTGCCGCCGTTATGCCGTTGTATTTCGTCCAAACGGCGCTGGGCTTTAGCGCCGTTATGACGGAATACAACGTCATAGCTAACGGCTGTCCTGAAGCCTTCTGAGCTTCCTGGATTTGATCGCGGTCTGGAGGGCGTTGCTAGCGTTATAGGGACGCCCCCCAGACCCGATCCAATAATTGAAATCTTGCGATCATGCACACAATCGCGTGATTTAAATTTGTCTACATCGGAACTTTGTTTATCCTCGGCAGGAAAGGGTTAAGAGCCTTAATGTGTTGCGCACATGCTGCATACAAAAACATCAATAAATAAAGAGCTCAACTAAATACTGCAGATTGATTTATGATTGGAGGGAACTCATGGTGACTTACCTTGTGCACTTTTTAATCATCCAAACTCCAACTCCAAGTAGCAGAAGCAAAGAGATCCCAGTTATGAAGATAACTGCCCTGTCAATTTTGACTGTAGAGAAACATCAAGAAATAAGAATATTATTTACAGTTTTACAGCAGAAATATTTGTGATTATCTTTTTACTGGTGTAAGTGTATTAAAATATTTCAGAAACGTTAAAACAAAATAAAATAAAATGCTTGAATGACATAAAAATGCTCAGTTTGACTGAGGACAGAAAAATAATATATAAGAAACTACTGTATAAATTTATGCCTAAAATGTTTTTTTTTATAAAATACTTACATATGATGGACAGTTTTAAAAGTATCCCTGTAAAAACAAATGAAAATAAATAGTGAGAAATAAATAAATATATTTATTTATAAATCATTTATTTAATATTGCTATGTGATATTGGTTTCTACAACAAAGACTGTATAGCAATTATCAACAAAACATGAACAATTGTTTTTAACCAGATTGATACTACAGCTGTTCATGTAACTCTGCATATATATAAAATATATGATAATTATGGAAATAAAGAATGTCTATTTTTTTTAAAGGTATGGTGTTTGATTGGGAAGGGCTTAAAGGTGTATAATATATATGTGTGTATATTTGCATGTATGTGTGTATATATAAGTATGTATGTTTATATATTTATGTATTATTCTCCCTACTTGCTCTAGAATGTGTATTTTCCTTCCCTCCAGTACCAAAGAAGTTGCATATAACTGCTCATAGATAGAGATTATTATTAAAAAAAAAAGTTATTAGCGAGGAAGGATATGTACAGCATCATTACCTTGCTGGGTGCTCACATTGGTGCACATCACATTATGACACAGAATAAAAAAGATATATAATTTCAATAAGAAACTCATTTTGCTGCTCTCCACTCACTGTCTAAACTCCAACAAAAACTTACTGCTCTAACTGGCTGTAGCTAGGGAATCATTGTGTGTGATGTCATTGTGTTACTGTGACATCATTATCACTGGATTATCTACTATTTACACACTAATAACTATAACTCTAATAACAATTTGAAACAAAAATGTACAACTGTTATTTCCACTTTTATGTAAATTATGCCTACAATAGAAGCAGATCAGTGAGCCATTAAACAGACATCATACTCAATGATTCTCTGTCCCTGTGTATAATGGTACATTATTTAAATATAGACATCAGTAAGAAATAGATGTTGCCCAAAGAAATTTCTTTTTAGTATCTATCAGGCAATCATTATTAGCACCTATGAGGCATAAAGTAGTAGAATTAAATGTGCAACTGATATTGCTGTATTAGTTTCAAATTAAATTTGAACAGTTTTTTTCTTCATAATTAACTGAAAAAATATAGCAAGTTTTATACTTCTCTTTCAGTTAAGTGAGAAAAAATTCTCAAGTGCATTGTCCATTTAAGATGCTCTCTTTCATTAAAGCTTTAGTAAAGCAAGTCAGCGTATAACATTATTTTATGTTTAACAAGCTATACTGCCTTTGCTAGGAAAATACAGCATAAGGCATATTCTAAGCATTACCAGTCAGGGCTATCACCTTATGTTTTGGCCTTGATTAAAGATCTCAAAGACTCAGTGATAATTAATCTATTCCAGTGTCTCTATAGCCCCCTTGTCCCTAATATTGTTTCAGTACCACCTTCTATCACTTATCATTATTCTTTCTAAACTAAATATGTTACAATTAATTTTGAGTGTTTTATATGTTCCCCTGTCTCTCCACACCCTGTCCCTATTGTCCCAAAATACTCCATGATTTGTATTCTCCAGTACCAAATAAATTGTATTTAACTTTCTATAGAAAGGAACCATCATTTGTAATCCAAAGCAAGTACTGAGGAAAGATATGTAGAGAATCTTACCTTGCTGGGGGCTCACATCGCTGCAGGTCACAATTTGCAACAAAACAAACAATATAAATGACTTCAGTAAGAAACTCATTTTTACTGCTATCCACTCGCCGTCTCTAATCCCACAGGAAATTACTGCTCTGACTAGCTGTATTTAGGGAATCTTTGTGTGTGATGTCATAGTGTTACTGTGACATCACTGCTGGTTAACCCTGGCTAATCTGTTGTTTATAGACTGATACCTATAATAATGTATAATGATAGTGATTTTTTTAAATGTAATTTAAATATGATATTAATGAACCTGATATCTATATACTGGTAATGAGTACACTGTGCTTTATAAAGATGTTATGTATTTATGTACTGATGATGAACAAACTTCACCACATACAGGGGCAGACTGACAAGTCGGCCAGTTCGGCCCTTGCCTGAGGGCCCCTCCTCTAGAGGGCCCGCAACAGTGGATGCAGTTGCATGATGCATCACTATGGATTTTTTATTTTTATTTTACATACTTTTTTTTTTGCTTGAATTTTTTTTTTGGGGGGGGGGGGAGTGGTAGTTGCGCTGCACGGCGCTCTCAAGTCAGTGGACTATGGACAGCTAAAGAGGTTAGTGAGCAGTGTGTTCCATTCCGGGTTGATGCCCTGTGATTGGAGCGGCGGATCATGTGACATGGATCGTGCTGTAGCCGAGTGAGCTGTGTGGAAAGGAGATTCCCTCTGCAGCGTGAGCTACACACTATAGGTCATCTGTTTATTATTGCCTCTGGATATGGATATCATACGTGTGCCTATAGTCAAAAACCCCTCCCCTTATCTATAGTTTGTAAAACAGACACAGTATATATATATATATATATATATATATATATATATATATATATATATTGTAAATAAACAACAACAAAAAAACAAACATGGGAGTGGGGCATTGGGACCGGAACCAAAGTGAAGTGGAACCTAGGGGAAACCTCCAGCAAACTCGATCTAAATATCAAGAGGCCGCAGCAGGAATGTTTTTGAGGGCTAACTTTCTTTCCTGCACTTTAACATTACAGTAGACGGTTACCAGACACGGACACAGTGCGATCATAAATAATGGGCTGCCCGGGAGAGCTGTCAATGAAGGTAGGGGTTGGGAACATATGTGTTTTCTCTGTGAACTGCTTAGGCTATACGGTGGCAGTAGGAGTGTAATTTATTTTTTGCACTGTTTGGAATACTTTATCTCCTCAAAACCCATGCAGGTTTGCAAAATCTGTAATTGCTGCAGATAGTCACAGACAGCATTGATATTTAGTTATCTAGAAAATAAGTGGATTTTTTTCATTTAATGCCTTCCATCTATAGTCTGTTTTCTAAAGGTTTTTTTTTTCCTACAAAAAAGCATCACTACCATTAGCTGAGGATAAATATCTGTATTTCTTTATAGTATACATTTACTTATGGGGGTCTGAAATGCTGGCAAATTAAAAATGCTAACTTAAACATCCCAATTTATGTCCCTCACATTATTGTTTCCTCTGTTCAATTGCTTAACTATGAAAGTCAATATCAACAATCAGATGATATTGTAAAATACATTTACACATTTTAACCATTTTCCTTGCTTTAGCACAATCTGTAGCAAGCCTTTGAAGCCCTCTTTAGCAAAAAAATGGCTTTATTAGGTATTTTTTTAAAAAGCCGGAGTTACCAACGAAACATGTCAGGAGCAAGGGCATGTGGGACCCTTCGTTTTTAATATTCTAGTATAAGCTAGGACTGTAAATATGATATCTGAGCTGTCACACGTGAATTCTCAGATTTTTTAGGTGAACTTTTCGCAGATAAACTCCCTGCTAGCAGGCATTGACTGAAGATCATAATTGTCTGGGTTAACAGATGGGAGCTGGTGCTTAAAAGTACAATCCTTTTTGTTTTTCCAATCCATCTATTATATACTCAATACCGCAACACCAACACCACTAGTTATAGTCAAGCAACTGCAACAAACTATATAGGAAGTGCTTTACTTTAGTGTTAACTATATAACAGTAATGGAATGACATCTACCTTCACGGGGTGAATATATATTCAGGCATCAATACCGCAACACCACAAGTTATTCAAATATAGTCAAGTGACTGTAACAAACCATATAAGAAGTGCTTAACTTTAGTGTTAATTATACAACAATAACGGAATGACATTTACATTCACGGGGTGAATAGATATTCAGGCATCAATAGCGCAACACCACAAGATATTCAAATGAAGTCAAGCGACTTTTAAAAAACTATACAGTTTATAATATTAACAACATTACTGGGAAAACATACCGTACAGTTCCTTATATGCTGTTGCTATACAATTTTCAGTGACGTGAAGTCATAGGAGGCAGGTGAAGCAGCGCCTCACCTGTCCTATGTGTATTACACTTTTATATTATGTTTAATAAGTTTATATTTATAATAAAAAAAATAATATGTACCCCAAAATGTACCCCCCTTACCCCCCACCCCTGACTCTGCCACAGTCGCTACCATAATAGTATTGTAATTATTAAAGGCTGTCTACTGCATCCATATCCATATTGCACAAAGAAGAGGCTGTGAGCTGTTAAGCTGCCCTCCCATTGCGCAACATGGATCTCTTGCTCATTAAGGGTATGAGCTGCGAGAGCTAGCGCCACCCAGTGGTGCTGCTTAAGCTCTTCGTGGCCCATACGCTACCAATCAGGTCTCTCACAGTCAGTGACATCACGCTTGTGGAGAGCCTGGAGGAGGAGGCATGTCATATGCTGACGCAGGAACAGTAAAGTGAAGATGTTAGCACACATGTGAATGAGTGTGTGGTGTGTCGTGACTTCACTTCAACTACTTGTCCTGCCCTGGAGTCTGGAGGACCTGTTGCCATTTCACAACTGACTGCAGTGAGGTAACTTATTCCTCAGTTTCAATCTGTTCAATGGGAAGAGGAATCCTACTTCCTCTCTCAACATTTTTTTAGGGCTTTGCTTGGATAAAATCACTTCCATAGAGCTCAGCTCTTTTTTTGTTTGTTTGTCTGTCTGCTGCCTCCGTCCCAGACTGCCAGTCCTGAATACTAACAGGGAAATCTAGGGAGGAATGAAGCCGTAATGGATGTGTTTAGTCATCCTGGTCTTAGCAAGATAGTTCCTGAGATATGCTCATTCTTAAAGAGACAGTTCACCCAAAAAATGTATCCCCTTTAAATTATTCCCAATGATCCTTTTAACCTGCTAGAGTGTATTAAATTGGTTACAAGTAGCTCCTTTACTCCTATTTCAGCATTTGAAATAGTTGATTGAGCCTGTGGTATCGCAACCTACACTGAACAAATTAATACTGGAGTATAGGCTATTGAATTAGCTAAGTATACACAGCCAGCAGAAGAGATTACACTCTCAGTGGGATGCAGGATAGTTAAGCAATAAAATGATCATTTTCCATTGTTCTCTCTATGTATTGAGCTTTGGTGTTCCAGCCAAATAAAAGATAAGGAAGCAAGTTTGTTTACACAGACTTAGAACATAATGAGATCTGATATCACCTTTAAGTTCAACCCATTGTAATAGGCTGTGGTTTCAAAGCACAAAATCAGCTACTTCATATACACAAATAAGCATGAAAATGGAATTTCTCAAATATTTTATACTCTGCAGTTGGTATAACAAGGCATTTAAAATACATTAATGGAAAAACAATTTTACAGTGTACTGTCCCTTTAACATGTTACCATATATACCAGAATGGAAAACCTATATCAGACTTATTGTAGGTACCAGACATAAGTTTTCTTCCATGGTTGGTTGGTAAATCGTACATGAAATTCTCAAACCTCCCATATACAAATTTGCTGTATTCTTTGCCATTTTATCTTTGAATATTTGTAAATTAGGTTTGTAGATAGAGAAAATAAACAGGTCCTTTGTAACCATAAAGTTAGATCTCAAATCTAGTACCCCATACCACAAATAGATATACAGAGACAATGCAGAGACAATGGTACACTTTATTAAGTTCATCTGTGCACCGTCTTATTAATGTAACTAATCAAGTGGTATCAACTCAATGAATAAACACGTGCAAAAATGGTAAATAGGATCAGTTGTTATTTAAAGCAAGCATCAGAAGGTAGAAGAAATGAGATCTAAGTAACTGATTGCTGTATCCAGGTGTAGGTGCACAGCAGTTTGTAGAGTTTTAGAACAATGATGCAAATAACATCTGGTGAGCAGCAGTTCTTTGGGATAATACACCTTGAGAGAGCAGTTAGAGGCGCATAGCCACACTGGATCAAGCTTACCAAGAAGCTGACAGTAACTGAAATGACCTCACGATACAACAGTACTAGGAGCACACAACATGTTAAAACTTGAAGTGGCTGATAATACAGCAGCAGAAGACCAAACCGGGTTCCACTTTGTCAGCTAATAATAGAAAACTGAGGCTACACTGGGCGCAGGCTCACCAAAACCAAAATGCAACAATGGCCGATGAAATGGCTTCAGTCACTTAAGAGACAAGAACATTTTTGCACTACATTTTTTTTAATCAATTGCAGACATATGTTATTGCTGCATACATTCGGCTAGATTACGAGTTGTGCGTTAGGGTTAAAAAGCAGCGTCAAGAGGTCCCAACGCTGCTTTTTAACGCCCGCTGGTATTACGAGTCTTGAAGGTACAGGTGTACCGCTCACTTTTTTGGCCAGACTCGGAAATACCGCAAATCCACATAGCCACCGGTATTACGAGTCTGACCAAAAGTGAGCGGTAGACCTGTCAAGACTGCTACCGCATTTAAAAGTTAGTAGTTAAGAGTTTTACACTACAACGCCGTAGCATAAAACTCTTAACTAAAGTACTAAAAAGTACACTAACACCCATAAACTATCTATTAACCCCTAAACCGAGGCCCCCCCACATTGCAAACACTAAAATAACATTTTCAACCCCTAATCTGCCGAACCGGACATCGCCGCCACTATAATAAACAAATTAACCCCTAAACCGCTGCACTCACGCCTTGCAAACACTATTTAAATATTATTAACCCCTAATCTGCCTGCCCTAACATCGCCGACACCTACCTACATTTATTAACCCCTAATCTGCCGCCCCCAACGTCGCCGCCACTATATTAAATGTATTAACCCCTAAACCTAAGTCTAACCCTAAACCTAACACCCCCTAACTTAAATAGAATTTAAATAAATCTAAATAAAATTAATACAATTAACTAAATTATTCCTATTTAAAACTAATTACTTACCTATAAAATAAACCCTAAGATAGCTACAATATAACTAATAGTTACATTGTAGCTAGCTTAGGGTTTATTTTTATATTACAGGCAACTTTGTATTTATTTTAACTAGGTAGAATAGTTATTACATAGTTATTAACTATTTAATAACTACCTTGTTAAAATAAATACAAATTTACCTGTAAAATAAAACCTAACCTATGTTACAATTACACCTAACACTACACTATAATTAAATAAATTCCCTAAACTAAATACAATTAATTACAATTTAAAAAAAAATATCTAAAGTACACAAACCCCCCCCCACTAAATTACAGAAAATAATAAAATAATTACAAGATTTTTAAACTAATTACACCTACTCTAATCCCCCTAACAAAATAAAAAAGCCCCCCAAAATAAAAAAAGCCCTACCCTACACTAAATTGCAAATAGCCCTTAAAAGGGCCTTTTGCGGGGCATTGCCCCAAAGTAATCAGCTCTTTTACCTGTAAAAAAAAAGTACAACTACCCCCCCAACATTAAAACCCACCACCCACACAACCAACCCTACTCTAAAACCCACCCAATCCCCCCTTAAAAAACGAATACTAACCCCTTGAAGATCACCCTACTGTGAGATGTCTTCACCCAACCAGGCAGAAGTGGTCCTCCAGAGAGTCCAGATGGGCAGAAGTCTTCATCCAAGCCGGGCAGAAGAGGTCCTCCAGACTGGCAGAAGTCTTTATCTAGACGGCATCTTCTATCTTCATCCATCCGGCACGGAGCCGGTCCATCTTCAAGACATCCGACGCGGAGCATCCTCTTCATATGACGGCCGACTGAAGAATGAAGGTTCCTTTAAATGACGTCATCCAAGATGGCGTCCCTTCAATTCCGATTGGCAGATAGAATTCAGCCAATCGAAATTAAGGTAGAAAAAATCCTATTGGTTGATGCAATCAGCCAATAGGATTGAAGTTCAATCCTATTGGCTAATCCAATCAGCCAATAGGATTGAGCTGTCATTCTATTGGCTGATTGGATCAGCCAATAGAATGCAAGCTCAATCCTATTGGCTGTTTGCATCAGCCAATAGGATTTTTTCTACCTTAATTACGATTGGCTGATAGAGTTCTATCAGCCAATCGGAATTGAAAGGACGCCATCTTGGATGAAGTAATTTAAAGGAACCTTCATTCTTCAGTCGGCCGTCGTTTGAAGACAATGCTCCGCGTCGGATGTCTTGAAGATGGACCCGCTCCACGCCGGATCGATGAAGATAGAAGATGCCGTCTGGATGAAGACTTCTGCCCGTCTGGAGGACCACTTCTGCCCGGCTTGGATGAAGACTTCTGCCCGTCTGGAGGACCACCTCTGCCCGGTTGGATGAAGACGTCTCACGGTAAGGTGATCTTCATGGGGTTAGTGTTAGGTTTTTCTAAGGGGGGATTGGGTGGGTTTTAGAGTAGGGTTGGTTGTGTGGGTGGTGGGTTTTAAGTTTAAGTCTAAATCAGCTATTTATTTTGCTTCTAGCCACTGCTTAAAACTGGTGCAACAACAACAACTGCTAACAACAACTGTCTTAGACAATACAGTTACTCAAAACTAATAGTTACTCAAAACTGAAGTTAACTCTTCCAGTACTGTTGGATTTGCATCCTGTACCTATAATGGGCACAGGGCGACTTAACATAATGCCTGAATCCATAATCCGTAGGGAGGTTGACAGAGGGTTCTGTCACATGTCCCCCTCCTTGTGGGACACTCTGGCAGACCCGGCTTGACCCTTTGGCGGGTCAACTTGGGGATGACCAGACTAGGAGGTGGTAGGAATGTCAGTTTGCCGGGACAATCCATCTGCATTCCCGTTATGAGAGAGAATTCCTGTCCGTATAAATAAGGGTTCAACTAATTCAGTTCCCAGACCAGGGCTAAACATTCCTTCAAGTTTTTGTTTTCAGAGACGCTTCTTTCCAGTTGGAGACAAATTTCATTGGCTTCTTTACGAGTTTTTTGTACCTGCTCTTTATAGGTATCCACAAGTCCTTCATACTGACGTAGGGTGCCCTTGAGTTGCTGCACCTCACTATGAGCCAACGTCAGCTTCTCCTGCAGTGTCGCTAAGTTTGTCTTTAATGTTTCATGTTCCACTCTGAAGCTGGTGTTTTCTGCAGTCTGTCGGTGCAGCTTGTCTAGCAGAGATTCCCGTTCTAAACGCGCTTTTTCCTCTGCGCTCCTCTTTTCTCCCTCTAGCACCGTTACGTGATTGTTTAACGTGACCATTTCATCCTCTACTTCTCCTTCATCAGCGCATTGTAACAGGACTTCCACGTATCAATAGTGGACAGAGATTTACTGAGCTCAGCATCCTGGGGCTCAGCAGTAGGTCGGTCAGTCTCTGCGGCACGGATCTGGGCATGGGTAGTCACAGGGTTAACATCGGCGGGACCCATGGGAGCGTAGGCAGAAACAAGGGGGGCCAAGTCATTTCCAAGTAGAACATCAGCTGGTAAGTCCTTCATGACCCCCACATTCACATGTCTAGAGCCCACTCCCCAAACCAAATGTACCCAGGCAACAGGTAGGCAGAACACAGCGCCCCCTGCTACCCTCACAGCCACAGTGTCTCCGGTGTGCTGGTTCTGAGACACCAAGTTCTTTTGGAGAAAGGTCATGGTAGCACCAGTATCCCGTAGACCACTGACCTCCTTCCCATTCACACCGGTGCTGTTGCCGGTTATCCCAGTGGGCAGCTTGAACGGGGTCTGCTTCATGTAGGATGCCCCAGAATTCTTCCTCCTCTATGCAGTGGGCAGCAGGCTGAGGGTTACGTGGGTTTTCGCCGGCGGGTCTTCTCCAGGACTGTGCTTGGTTCGCTGTGTTTAGGGGACACTCTGGTCTTTTGTGCCCTAGTTGCTTACATCCAAAGCACCGAATAGGGTGTGAGTAATCCCGTGAGTTGAACCGGGCTGTCTGAGGATAGTTCATGGCTGAAGGCGGTGTGGTAGAGCGGTGCGCCGGGGGTTGGTAACTGGTAGCTGCTGGGATGACTGTGGGTCTGTACTCCACTCTGGCAGGGATCTTAGTGGTAGCAGTGTCCAGTTTGCGGGCATCCGTATACTCATCTGCCAGACGAGCAGCTTCATGCAGGGTAGAGGGTTTACGGTCCCAAACCCACTCTCTAACTCCTGCGGATAACTTGTCAAAGCAATGTTCCAACAGGAATAGCTGCAGCACCTCTTCCCCAGATATGGCTTGGCACCCCGCCATCCAGTGAGCTGCTGTGCGGTGCACCTTACATGCCCACTCGACGTAGGAATCTCCAGCTAGTTTAACAGTGTCTCCAAACCGTCTCCTGTATGCCTCCGGTGTAATCGCATACCTGGAGAGCAGAGCCTCTTTTACAACATTATAATCCCTGACTTCCTCATCTGGAATGGCCCGAAAAACCTCACTGGCCCGGCCAGATAATTTTCCGGATAATATCGTGACCCAGTCCTCTGCAGGTACCTTGTGTAGTGCACATTGTCTCTCAAAATCCGCAAGGTACCCATCAATCTCTCCTTCTGTTTAAATGAAGTTTTTAAAAGCTGCAAAATGTACTTTTCTCTTTTCCACTGGGGTTGCTGTGACTTGGGCTGCTGCAGCGTCACTTTGGCAAAGTAGGTGGCATCCACAGCTGCTATGACCCAGGCTATAATTTCGGCAGTCAGGTTGGGGCCATAATGTGCCAGTCTTATTTTAACCGCCCGGTCAAAGCTTGCTTCTTCGGGAGTTCTGTCTGATATGCTGGGCTCATTGGTTCCTTTGGGCCCTGGTACTCCGTCCATCTCGGTCACTATTGTAATAATCTCCCTCTTCCTGAGGTTACTGGCTTGTCTGCCTCGTTGTTCTAGCAGGTCTTTAAGGGTGGCTCTTTTCAGCCTTTCATACTGTATTCTCATTAGGTCCGGATATATAGTTGCTCTTCTGGGCTATGAGGACTAACCCGTCGCTTGCCACCAATTGTAGCGGAGAGGCAGTAGGATCCGCAATATCTTTTAGTTAGGCAGAGACATCCTCATCTTAAAAATGTCGTCTAAATAATTCAGTCCAAGTTTAAGTCTAAATCAGCTATTTATTTTGCTTCTAGCCACTGCTTAAAACTGGTGCAACAACAACAACTGTCTTAGACAATACAGTTACTCAAAACTAACAGTTACTCAAAACTGAAGTTAACCCCTCCAGTACTGTTGGATTTGCACCCTGTACCTATAATGGGCACAGGGTGACTTAACATAATGCCTGAATCCATAATCCGTAATGAGGTTGACAGAGGGGTCTGTCACATGTCCCCCTCCTTGTGGGACACTCCGGCAGACCCGGCTTGACCCTTTGGTGGGTCAACTTGGGGATTACCGGACTAGGAGGTGGTAGGAATGTCAGTTTGCCGGGACAATCCATCTGCATTCCCATTATGAGAGAGAATTCCTGTCCGTATAAATAAGGGTTCAACTTCTTCAGTGCCCAGACCATGGCTAAACATTCCTTCAAGTTTTAATCTCATCGGCTTCTTTACGAGTTTTTTGTACCTGCTCTTTATAAGTATCCACAAGTCCTTCATACTGACGTAGGGTGCCCTTGAGTTGCAATAGGATTTTTTCTACCTTAATTATGATTGGCTGATAGAATTCTATCTGCCAATCAGAATTGAAGGGACGCCATCTTGGATGACGTCATTTAAAGGAACCTTCATTCTTCAGTCGGCCGTCGTTTGAAGAAGATGCTCCGCGTCGGATGTCTTGAAGATGGACCCGCTCCGCGCCGGATCGATGAAGATAGAAGATGCCGTCTGGATGAAGACTTCTGCCCGTCTGGAGGACCACTTCTGCCTGGCTTGGATGAAGACTTCTGCCTGTCTGGAGGACCACTTCTGCCCGGTAAGGGTGAAGACGTCTCACGGTAGGGTGATCTTCATGGGGTTAGTGTACATGGGGTTTTTCTAAGGGGGGATTGGGTGGGTTTTAGAGTAGGGTTGGTTGTGTGGGTGGTGGTTGGGGGGGTATTTGTACTTTTTTTTTTTACAAGTAAAAGAGCTGATTACTTTGGGGCAATGCTCCGCGAAAGGCCCTTTTAAGGGCTATTTGTAATTTAGTGTAGGGTAGGGCTTTGTTATTTTGGGGGGCTTTTTTATTTTGTTAGGGGAAATAGAGTAGGTGTAATTAGTTTAAAAATCTTGTAATTATTTTATTATTTTCTGTAATTTAGTGGGTGGGGGGTTTCCGTACTTTAGATAATTTTTTTAAATTGTAATTAATTGTATTTAGTTTAGGGAATTTATTTAATTATAGTGTAATGTTAGGTGTAATTGTAACATAGGTTAGGTTTTATTTTACAGGTAAATTTGTCTTTATTTTAACTAGGTAGTTATTAAATAGTTAATAACTATTTAATAACAAATACAAAGTTGCCTGTAAAATAAAAATGAACCCTAAGCTAGCTACAATGTAACTATTAGTTATATTGTAGCTATCTTAGGCCTAGATTTAGAGTTGGGCGGTAGCCGTCAAAACCACCGTTAGAGGCTCCTAACGCTGGTTTTTACCGCCCTCTGGTATTTGGAGTCAGTCATTAAAGGGACTAACGCTCACTTTCTAACTCCGGTATTTAGAGTCGTGGCTGAAGTGAAAATCTAACGACAAAACTCCAGCCGCAGAAAAAAGTCAGTAGTTAAGAGCTTTCTGGGCTCTTCTGGATCGATCGGTGAACCTGGTATGGTGAAGATAAGGTAGGAAGATCTTCAGGGGCTTAGTGTTAGGTTTATTTAAGGGGGGTTTGGGTTAGATTAGGGGTATGTGGGTGGTGGGTTGTAATGTTGGGGGGGGGTATTGTATGTGTTTTTTTTACAGGCAAAAGAGCTGAATTCTTTGGGGCATGCCCCGCAAAGGGCCCTGTTCAGGGCTGGTAAGGTAAAAGAGCTGTGAACTTTTGTAATTTAGAATAGGGTAGGGCATTTTTTTATTTTGGGGGTCTTTGTTATTTTATTAGGGGGCTTAGAGTAGGTGTAATTAGTTTAAAATTGTTGTAATATTTTTCTGATGTTTGTAAATATTTTTTTATTTTTTGTAACTTAGTTCTTTTTTATTTTTTGTACTTTAGTTAGTTTATTTCATTGTATTTATTTGTAGATATTGTATTTAATTAATGTATTGATAGTGTAGTGTTAGGTTTAATTGTAGGTAATTGTAGGTATTTTATTTAATTAATTTATTGATAGTGTAGTGTTAGGTTTAATTGTAACTTAGGTTAGGATTTATTTTACAGGTAATTTTGTAATTATTTTAACTATTTTAGCTATTAAATAGTTCTTAACTATTTAATAGCTATTGTACCTGGTTAAAATAAATACAAAGTTACCTGTAAAATAAATATAAATCCTAAAATAGCTATAATATAATTATAATTTATATTGTAGCTATATTAGGATTTATTTTACAGGTAAGTATTTAGCTTTAAATAGGAATAATTTATTTAATAAGAGTTAATTTATTTTGTTAGATTTAAATTATATTTAATTTAGGGGGGTGTTAGTGTTAGGGTTAGACTTAGCTTTAGGGGTTAATACATTTATTAGAATAGCGGTGAGCTCCAGTCGGCAGATTAGGGGTTAATGTTTGAAGTTAGGTGTTGGCGATGTTAGGGAGGGCAGATTAGGGGTTAATACTATTTATTATAGGGTTAGTGAGGCGGATTAGGGGTTAATAACTTTATTATAATAGCGGTGCGGTCCGCTCGGCAGATTAGGGGTTAATAAGTGTAGGCAGGTGGAGGCGACATTGTGGGGGGCAGATTAGGGGTTAATAAATATAATATAGGGGTCGGCGGTGTTAGGGACAGCAGATTAGGGGTACATAGGGATAATGTAAGTAGCGGCGGTTTACGGAGCGGCAGATTAGGGGTTAATAATAATATGCAGGGGTCAGCGATAGCGGGGGCGGCAGAATAGGGGTTAATAAGTGTAAGGTTAGGGGTGTTTAGACTCGGGCTACATGTTAGAGTGTTAGGTGCAGACGTAGGAAGTGTTTCTCTATAGCAAACAATGGGGCTGCGTTAGGAGCTGAACGCGGCTTTTTTGCAGGTGTTAGGTTTTTTTTCCAGCTCAAACAGCCCCATTGTTTTCTATGGGGGAATCGTGCACGAGTACGTTTTTGAAGCTGGCCGCGTCCGTAAGCACCGCTGGTATCGAGAGTTGAAGTTGCGTTAAATATGCTATACGCTCCTTTTTTGGAGCCTAACGCAGCCATTCTGTGAACTCTCAATACCAGCGGTATTTAAAAGGTGCGGCCAGAAAAAAGCACGCATAGCTAACGCACCCCTTTGGCCGCAGAACTCTAAATCTAGGTGTTAGGATTTATTTTACAGGTAAGTATTTAGTTTTAAATAGGAATAATTTAGTTAATGATAGTAATTTTATTTAGATTTATTAAAATTATATTTAAGTTAGGGGGGTTAGGGTTAGACTTAAGTTTAGGGGTTAATAACTTTAATATAGTGGTGGCGACGTTTTGGGCAGCAGATTAGGGGTTAATAAATTTAGTTAGGTTGCGGCGACATTGGGGGTGGCAGATTAGGGGTTAATAAATATAATGTAGGGTTTGGCGATGCTGGGGGCAGCAGATTAGGGGTTAATAATATAATGCATGTGTTGGCGATGTCGGGGGGCGGCAGATTAGGGGTTGTATAAGATTAGGGATTCATGTTAGGGTGTTAGGTGTAGACATTAAAAGTATTTCCCCATAGGAATCAATGGGGCTGCGTTAGGAGCTAAACGCTGCTTTTTTGCAGGTGTTCGGTTTTTTTCAGCCGGCTCTCCCCCATTGATCTCTATGGGGAAATTGTGCACAAGCACGTTTTAGCAGCTCACTGCTACCGTAAGCAGCGCTGGTATTGAGGTGAGATGTGAAGCTAAATTTTGCTCTACGCTCACTTTTTTGCAGGTAACGCCGGATTTCTAAAAACCTGTAATACCAGCGTTGTCTGCAAGTGAGCGGTGAGCATAAACTGCTCGTTAGCACTGCACCCCTTTTAACGCAAAACTCGTAATCTAGGTGATTGTTTGTAGTTTACACTTTAAATTTAAAGTTTCAATTAATTTACAACACCATATGGAGTTGCTGCAGCAGTGACCTAGTGACTCAGAAACCTCAGTATATGCATAGACACTATTAATTTGGTTTCTATCTATCATAGGTATTGTCCTTTTGGGGATATCTAGGGATTCAGTGATCTAGTGATACACTAGGTATCTCCCTCTATTTCTTTTTCATTGTTCACCAAAAAACCTGGTTTAATGAATCTATATTTCTGCTGTAACATGCAGATGGGTGGGTCATAATTTGGTGTAAACAACATGAATCAATTAATCAATCAATCCAGCCTTGTGTCAATAGTTCAGGCTGGAGGACATGGTGTAGTATTGTGGGGAATGTTTTCTTGGCTCACATTAGGTCCCTTAATGCTGACTGGGCCTCATTTAAATTCCACCTCAGTATTCTTGTTGACCAACTACATCCTTTTAAGGCCACTGTCTTCCCATTTTAATTATGTTATCCTGCTGGAGAAACCATGTCACAAAGCACATAATCTGAAGCTGGTCCAATGAGCATGACAATGTGTTTTATGTACTCTAGTGGCCTCCAAATTCCCCACATCTCAATCAAGTAGACCACAATTTGGACGTGGTTAAACAGGAAATTGATACATTGAATATGCAAACAGGAAATCTGCAACAACTGTGTGATACTATCAGGTCACCGGCATGGATATGTTTTTACCACCTTTTGGAATCTATGCCACAACAAATTTAGGCAGTTCTGGGGGCAAAGGGGGGTTATACTCAGTATTAGAATAGTGTTGATTGGCCACTGAGTGTATAGTACAGTGATGATCTAGTTTATAGAATATGTCTGTTACTTTGTATATCCAGATAGTAAATCTCATTTAAATATTTAATATTTGTGATGACAAGTTCCATTTAATATCTATTTAGCTGAAAGGAAATCATATTCGTCATTATATGAAAACCATAATTCCAAGGACACGTTGCTAAGCAGGTATGGGAGTATTAACCTTGACTGCTGTTTTCTTTTTCATAGCTCTGCCCACTCAACTTCACCACATGTAAATTGCAAATAATGTGCACAAAATGGTAAATATTATGCTATTCAATTTAATTTGTGAAATGCCAGAAATTAAATAGATTAGATAAAGATCAACAAAGACCTTATGTTTGATTGCAAGTCACAGACACAGACATAAATGCCAAATCCATACTTTAGAACAGATTTAATTTAATGGAATTTATGCCCATGACAATTATACCATGAGACACAAGACCAGAAACCGGGTCTGTCCCAGGATTAGCAGTACCTTTGCTAAATATGTATTTGTTTCAGTGTAGAATGTTTTTTATATGTGACAACCAAAGTTATGTAGAAATCATGTTCAGTTCCATAAGCTTTAATGTCATTTCCTTGAAAACTAGAGAGTTGCTTTCCAGACAAGATGTTTGCATGACATTTCAATACTCTTTAATTATAACATGATCTTTTAATTGCAGTTATTGAGAACTTGTTGTTAACTTCACCGTTATTTTGAATTAAGAGAATTCTGCATCATTGTGAAAATCCATTTGAAAACACGGGAACCTTTTTTTAAGCTTTGACCTTTTGAAATTCCATTTTGGCCTGTTGTGAATGGCATACCTCCGCTGTTTGCAATGTTTACATGACAATGTTCTAAAAAAATGTTATATCATGGATATGAAAGCGAAGCATTTAAACATGTCAAAATACTTGTTTAGCCTAAAAAAATGTCAAGGAACATGAAAGCCAAAATAGAAAATAGTTCAGAAAGAGCATACAGTTTATTTTATTCTCTTGTATTCTTAGTTGAAAATCATACCTAGGTAGGTAAGGTAGCCAGCTGCCCTGCACCAAAATACTGGACCGCCTAAAGGTGACTTTGCACGGGTCACCATTGCACCTCCCCAAAGCTCAACCTTATAAGCAATATCCTCTATATTTTTCACAAATGAGCAGTGATTTTATCCCCTCGGTTTCCAGTATCCTGGAAATTAATCATTTTACTTCTTTGACTGGATGGTTAAAAAATATTAATGATACATTTCTCAGAATTATTTGAATTTTTTTAATTGCATAATAGATCCTATCAAGTGCTATTATTGGTTAAGTGAGACAACCTGCAATTAAACACATCTGACAGTGGTCATCAATTTAATCTATTGAATAAATTAGCCATTTTACATAGAAACTGTCAGGGTTTTTTCCCTGTTTTGTTTGCCATGTGCTGCTGGCAGCCATTTTACTCACCTCTCTTGCTGACTCTGGTGCATACTGTGTGATGCTGCTCATTTCCTGCACTTCTTTTTATGGCCAGACTGGTGTACATGATCCGTGTGAGACAGGATGCAGTCTCAGAATTGTGATGTCATGTTTAAAGGGCCTCTGTTCAGTATGCTTTGCCCTTGCGTTGTCTCAGACCTGTTTGTGAGAGCTCCTGTGTATTTCCTGGCTGTCTGACGTCCCTCCTGGTTCGTGATCTCTCTCTGGCTTGTTCCTGACTCTGCTGTTCTCCTTGTTCCTGATTCCGGCTCGTCTGACTACTCGCTTTGGCTCCTGACTCGGCTCATCTGACTACCAGCTCTGGTTTTTGATTCCTGGCTTGTTATTTGACTTGTGGACTTTTTATTATTTTTTGCTATTAATAAAGGTGTGATTATTTTTGCACTTCTCGTCTCAGTCTGATTTCTGGCACCCTGACAGAAACATAGTTTATTATTTTGAATAAGAAAAGTGACATTGCCCTTCAGCCTTCCACTAACCCTCTTAGCATAATTGTTGGCCTCTCATGTGCCCCATGAACTGTGATCATCCATTATGTTCCTGTCCAGGCCCTACAGTCCACCCAGACCATCATATGCATTGGCTCATCAGTGGCACACCTGGCCTTGACCCTCACAGCACATTTTGCCCCTCCTTTCACAGCTCCACCCCCAAAACACTGGTGGGCATCCAGGAAGTGCCCCCTCTATATTCAATTTCTGGAGACGTCACTGGATAAGAACCATGATCCCAGAAAGTCTGCCCATACTTCTTATTAAAGGGACACTAAACCCAATTTTTTTATTTCATGATTCAGATAGAGCATGCAATTTTAAGCAACTTTCTAATTTACTCGTATTATCAATTTTTCTTTGTTGTACTGCTATCGTTATTTAAAAAGCAGTAATGTGATGCATAGGAGCTGGTCCATTTTTTGGTTGAGAACCTGGGTTATGCTTGCTTATTGGTGGGTAAATGTAAGCCTCCAATAAGCAAGCACTATCCATGGTACTGAACCTGGTTGCTAAGATTTACATTCCTGCTTTTAAAATAAAGATAGCAAGAGAACAAAGAAAAATTGATAATATGAGTAAATTAGAAAGTTGCTTAAAATTTCATGCTCTGGGGCATATGTATCAAGCTCCGTATGGAGCTTGATGCCCCGTGTTTCTGGCGAGTCATCAGACTCGCCAGAAACAGCAGTTATGAAGCAGCGGTCATAAAGACCACTGCTCCATAACCTGTCCGCCTGCTCTGAGCAGGCGGACAGACATCGCCGCAATTCAACCTGATCGAGTACGATCGGGCTGCAGGGGGCGGCATTGCACCAGTAGCTCTTGTGAGCTGCTGGTGCAATGATGAATACGGCGAGCGTATTGCTCGCCGTATTCAGCAAAGTCTGGCGGATCTGAATCATGAAAAAAAAATTGGGTTCAGTGTCCCTTTAAGTGTCAGCTTAACTAGTTTGTTATATAGCCTTATGTTTTTGCCTGTTCTTGCAGTCACCCACAGTTGTTGTCTTATCTCCTCTAAAGTAAGTTTATTTCATGAATTAACCATACTTTTTGTGCTTTCACAAATTACTCCTGAAGAATTTGAGATTATGACTCCTTGTTCTGGTGTTGCTCTTTTTGTGAAAAATACTTTCCCTCTCGGATTTATTAAGTCCTTACTTAAACATTTCTCTCACATCACCTCTCTTCCTTCTGTCCTCTAAGCTTTACATATTTAGCTCATCAATCCTCTCTTTGTAAGTTTTATTATTTATACCATGCACCATTTTTCCCCTTTGAACAGATTCCAGTTTATTTATATCCTTCTGGAGATATGGTGCTTTAAAATCTTTATGTACAGTAAGCTATAAGAGTAAACAAAAAAAGTCCCTTTAAAGGGACACTGACCCCAATTTTTTTCTTTCGTGATTCAGATAGAGCATGCAATTTCAAGCAACTTTCTAATTTACTCCTATTATCAATTTTTCTTTGTTCTCTTGCTATCTTTATTTGAAAAAGAAGGCATTTAAGCTTTTTTCTTTGTTTAGAACTCTGGAGAGCACTTTTTTATTGGTGGATGAATTTATCCACCAATCAGCAAGGACAACCCAGGTTGTTCACCAAAAATGGGCCGGCATCTAAACTTACATTCTTGCATTTCAAAGATACCAAGAGAATAAAGAAAATTTGATAATCGGAGTAAATTTGGAAAGCTGCTTAAAATTTCATGATCTATCTGAATCATGAAAGAAAAAATTTGGGTTCAGTGTCCTTTTAATGTTAAAGGGACACTCAAGTCCAAATTAAACTTTTATTATTTAGATAGAGCAGCAATTTTAAACAACATTCCAATTTACTTCCATTAACAAAATGTGCACAGTCTTTTTTTATTTAAACTTTTTGAGTCACCAGCTCCTACTGAGCATGTGCAAGAATTCACAGAATAAGTTTATATGCATTTGTGATTGGCTGATGGCTGTCACATGGTACAGGGGGAGTGGAAATAGACATGTTTTAAAATTGTTAGAAAGAAATCTACTACTCATTTGAAATTCAGACTGTGCTATTACATTGTCTTGTTATCTTGCATTTGTTGATTATGAAAATCTACTGTGTTTAGTGGTCCTTTAACTGTTGACATTACTTGATAAGCCAGCAATATGTACGACTAGATGGCGTACCGTGTTTTTTCATGTTTGTTTTGGTATTTGTAAAATGGACCAGTTTATTGACTGCATAATTCATACACTATGACTTCCCACTAAGGGATAGATTACGAGTGGAGCGCTATTTAGTGCTCCCGCTAGCGTATTAACTTCGCTACACGGAGGCATTGTGCACACGTTGGGTGAGTTGAAAGTAAAAAACCCAATACACACAAAAAGTGAAACTTAGAATATTGTGACCGTGTTAACTTATTCTCCCATAGACTTTAATAGATTGCGCAAAATAGAATAAACACCCATACTCGCATGCTGACCCGACCGCATTTATTCATGTGCGCTAAACCCGATATGAATTATGAATATTTTACATTCCAGTGTTCTTTACAAAGAAGAATATGTTCTATTTATTTATATATATATATATATATATATATATATATATATATATATATATATATATATATATATATATAATGTGTGTGTGTGTGTGTGTGTGTGTGTGAATTTTTGGTAAAATATATATCTAAACTATTATATATTGGTGTAGATATATACAGATATATTTAGGAATATCTTTTAAAAAATACTTAGAGCATATTCTCCTTTTTGAAGAACTTGAAATATTTACAGTAAATACACAGTTATATACTGAGACCTCATATCTTTTTTATTTATTTTTGTTAAATCATTTTTATCAGACAGTGTTAAAGTGAATGTCAATTTAGATGAATCGGTGCCCGGTTTTTAATAATCCTATTACAAACAAGGTCACTTTAATTCATCAAAATTTACATTTCACTCGTTTTCTTCAAATACTTACCTTTTAATCTTCACAGCCGCTCCATCGATTCCCCCGGCATCGGAAGCCTCTTCATATGTCAGAAATGACGAATCCTGCTTCCTCCAATCACGGCTTCCCCCCGGGGGAATCATGGCCTGAGACAATGCCGTAATTGGAGGAAGCTGGATTCGTCATTTTGGACCCGCGAAGAGGACTTGCGATGGACGGAGGAAGCGCTGCAGCGGCTGTCAGGATTAAAAGGTATTTAAAGAAAACGATTGAAATGGAAATTTTGATTAATTAAAGTGCCCTTGTTTTTAATAGGATTATTAAAAAAACGGGCACCGATTCATCTAAATTGACATTCACTTTAATATGATTGTAACTGTATTGTTAAATGTAATTTTGATGTGTTTTGTGCAACTTTTTTGTCTCGCGTAACTGTTAACCAAAGTTCTGAAGTCACGCTAACCTGACGCTTGCTAAATTCGATTACGCTCAAGAAAACTCGTTTTCTGTGCGCTGGTAATATGCGCGCTATTTCCGTCGCAAAAGACCCTTAATTGCTTGCGCGCTACAGTTAGCACGCCACTTGTAATTGAACACAAAATATTTCTTCAGGAGATTAACCTTGTGACTGCCAAGCCGAGCTTCTATATTTTGCATACCAGTGTGTTTAAAATTTCTGTGTCAGCCAAAGGTCTAATTACATTCCATTCATGTTTAAACAAAACTGTTGAATTAGAGATAAGTATGACCCATGAAAATTAATCATTTTTATCCAGTTAGGATATTGTATGTTTTTAAAAGCTAAATTACTCTTTCTGGAATTGTTCTTAGAAAATATAATTCTATTCTATGGCAAATGTACAACAAGAGACAGATTGTAATTTAACAGACGCAATATTGCTCTGGACTTGGTTTTTACCTTAAAGCTCAATTCAGAGGGCAGACAGCCTTCCTTAATGTGTCCTGTCTTTTTCCATCTGTCTGTCCTTATACTACAAAATAACCCTCAGCTCTAGTTTAGAATTGTAGATATCAGAGGAAATTGACAGGCTACGCTTCCCTTAATAGAACTCTCTTAGGGCATGTTGCCATGGAAATGCTTATGTAAACATGACCACAGCGGCTTCTCCACTGACCTTTCTAATTAAAAAGAATCCATTCTCTGTTAAAAAAAATAAATGTCCCAAAGAATATCCTTAAAGAGATACAAGTGTGCAAAAAGAATATGCATTTTATTACTGCACTATTGCTTACATATAACTATGTGTTTAACCCTTGTAAATATATTACAAGGTTCGCTTGTGCAATGCCGCCCTCTGCTCACGATAGCCAAATTTTGAGTAGAGGTTGTCAATTTCCCCATGCTAAGTTGTTTGGGGGGATTTTAATCCACTAGCTAAGAGCTGGAGTACAGGTTCGGTAGCAGTGGTTTGATGACTGTCTGCTGCAGGTTCGCTCATGCAAGTCTGCAGCAAAGGGTCTCCATAGCTGCATACATAGCTTCATAAACGGAGCCCATAGGTTCAGAGAAGAACGAGAATCTTATTCATGGAAGGACACCACAAAAGAAACTAACCACTTCTGTCTGAAAAATACACTTTGGAAGGTTGTTCAAGGCCACCTGGATGTTCCACAACACTTCTGGTAAAATGTGCTGTAGACAGATAAGACAAAAGTGTAACTTTTTGGCAAAAATGCATATCATTATGTGAAGGAAAAAGGGCACTACACACCAACACCAAAACCTCATCCCAACTGTGAACCATGGTGGAGGGAGCATCATGGTTTAGGGCTGCTTTGCTGGCTCAGGGCCAGGATGCCTTGCAGCCATTGAGGGAACTATGAATTCAAAATTGTATGAAGACATTTTAAAGGAGAATGTCAAGGCAGCAACCCATGACCTCAAGCTAAAGATAGGTTGGGTGATACAACAAGACAATGACCAAAAGCACACAAGTAAATCAAGTAAATCAACTAAAGAACTGAAAAATAAGATTTATGTTTTGGAATGGCCAAGTCCTGACTTCGACCCACTTGAGATACCATGGAATGACCTGAAGAGGGCTGTGCTATCAAAACAACCCAGACATATTGGATGAACGAAAACAGATTTATAGGGAGTAATAATCCAAAACTCATCCTCAGTGTGCAAGTCTTATAAACAGCTGCAGAAAATGTTTGATGGAGTTTATTGTTGCTGAAGAAGGATTTACACGTTATTAATTCAAGAGTTCGTTTATCCTTTCCAGCCTGCACTGCAAAGGATAACTTAATGGGGTAGATTTATCATAGTGCGAGCCGACATGATAGGATGTAGCCTATCATTTCCGCTGCATATCGATAAACGCCGACAGCATACGCTGTCGGCATTTATCATTGCACCAGCAGTTCTTGTGAACTGCTTGTGCAATACCGCAAGGGCAAACTCTACATGTTGATAGTGGTAGGTTTTCACAAATTCCTAGACAGGGTGTTAGGATATGTTAGGATATGTTTGGTTTAAATGATTAATACTACAGTAACAGCTTTCTGCCAATGTAGGACCACTCAGTCTCACACCTTACCTCGGATTCCCACAGATTGAACTTAAGGGAACCCTGATATGCTCATTGATCTGAGGGTCACTACAGCAGGGTAGCTGAGTGAAAACGGAACCTTCACGCAACAGAATCTGCTAGCAGCAGATAGAAGAGATATAAACAGAAATGGCAACTCACATGTGGTGAGAGAGTTAATTACTGCAGGAGCCTTGATTCAGACACACAAGCAGACAAACTTTAAATATATACAATGAGCTTGTCAATCATACCCAGGGCCGGATTTACATCTCAGGTGGCTGTAGGCACAAAAACCTGAAGCGCCCCCCCCCCACCCCCATACTCCCCCCGAAAAAAGGTGGAAAAAATTAGGACTTTTTTTATTATTATTTAGGACAACTAAAAATAAATATTAGATGTAAAATTACATTTTCCCTTTTATGGAGATACACAAATACACACACCAATTGCAATATTTGTTGTAATGGAAGCTACACCAAAAATCAATATTCACTTGACTCAAATGGCCATACAATTTCTATTATGTATAACAAAAACAAATCATGTTAAACTTTTAATGCAAAATATTCTAAAGAAAACCCTATTTAAAGGGACATAAAATGTGACAGTTTGCTGGGCATTTTATTATTGCACTAGTGCTTGCACAGAAGTGTGTTAGCCTCTTGCAAAAGAGTTAAACACATAGTCAATGTCAGTTCTGAGACAGCAATACACATCTGTGCAGACCCAGATGGGCTCATAGGACATGTTTATTGACAAGCCATTAGTGTATTGCTTTTCTGGAGATGACTTTGACTATGTGCTTAACATTTTGTTGGAGTTAAACACAGTTTTGTGTAAACAATAGCAATATTAAAACTAGCAGCATGCAAGCTCATCACCATCAACAACCTGTGCAGCCAGTGGAAGAAAATATAAAATGTTGGTATTTTTTTCCACTACATGAAAAAAATCTTGTAAACTCTGATATTTTTGGTACAAATACACACAGATGTTACATTTATTTTGTTCTGAAATATAAATATCATATGATGTTGCTCTCAAAGGACAACATGGAATGTTGTAGATTATATGTAATCCAGGGGTCAACAAATGTGTTTAAAATTAGATTTTAGAAATTCAATTTACCACAATACAAAAATACCACACTTACTTGATAAAAGAACAGATTAACAATTTTTAATGTGATGTGTGTGTATGTGTATATATATATATATATATATATATATATATATATGTGTGTGTGTGTGTGTGTGTGATGTGTGTGTATGTGTATATATATATGTGTGTGTGTGTGATGTGTATGTGTATATATATATATATACATATACATATACATACATACAAACAAATATGCCATGTGAGTGGTTTACACACATACACATTTTACAGCCTTACAATCTACAAACTTTGTTGTCAAAGTGCCCTAAAGGCTGTAAATCACAATTGGCAGATTGTAATAAAGAGCAGAGCAGCTAGTCCCACATAACCTCCACACCTCCAAGGCCTTTATAGAACAAAAACATTCATCCTGAAGCAGAATTTAAACTCCTGGCTATAAAAAAGGAATACAGCATATAACAAGTGAATACACTGCAACCCTCTCTGGTAGCCAAGGGGTTCAAGTGCTCTGCTTGTTATGTTTTCATTCTAGGCAGCATTATAAGCCTTGTACAGTCCTAACCTGTTCTGAAGCTTTCATTCCTCAACAAAAAGTTTCTGCACCACATCAGCATGGAGCTTGGCTGTGTAAGGCAACAGAAGTACATAAAATAAAATGCCTGGCGAAAATGGGAGGGGTTTAGTTTTAATCTTTGCCCCTCTCTCCTTCATGGTTCCCTCAACTGCTGTAACATATTCCCAATGAAACACTCGACTTTGTAGGCACCTGGCAGCACAATTCTTACTAAAATAAATGCCCTCATTAAAAAAATGATATCTGACAGGCAGGCGCCCCTCACTGCAAGGCGCCTGTAGACACATGCCTACTGTGCCTAATGGGAAATCCGGCCCTGATCATACCAACAGTCACACAGCAGATTAGTTATGAATAGCAAGCTGAGAATATAATATAATCCTCTTTGAGAATGTATACTTTTACATCCAAACTTGTCCAATATAACTTATGAGCAGAAAGTAAAGTTGCTGTGTTGTTCTTATAAAGCAGGTGTAATTGATATAATACAGAGTCATTTGTAAGCAGGCTTGAAAGTGAATTTGAAAACTTATTAGTGAATGTTTAGGAAGTCCGTTATGAACAAAATTGTAGCAATATATCTCCTTGTCAGAGATAGTAGTATTTGAAATAGTTATCTGGGAAAAGTAGTTTAAGTCTCTAGTAAACCAATGCAACAAGAAAGCAATTATAATTCCCCAGCATATGTGAGCGTTATTCACAGAGTTTGTATGGCAAGCTTGCAATTAGCAATGAAGTTGTAGCAGTACATGCAGTTCATATTATGCAAAATATACAGACCAATGTTATGAGAGGTGGTTTTGAGCAGAGTAATACTGTTACCAGACAGCAAACAGTCTCATCGGTGAGAGAGAGAGAGCCAGAGACACAGCTGCGGCGGGAGAATGTCGGGCGTGACGTCACACGCTGCAGAGAGCAAACTTCAGTATAGCTGACACAGAAAGATTTCTGACTGAAGTAAACGCTGAAAGGTTCTTAACCACATCAAAGCTTGAGCAGGTAGATCCAAACAAATAGAATCTCAAGATGAATTTAAAGAGTAATGCAAGTACACACAATGTTTGCATAAACGGCTAGGTCTCTTCAGAAGCAGCTTATCACTGAGCAACAAATTACCAAGCAATGAGTTCTGTTGGGAGGTGCCTTAAATAGGGCTAGTGAGTACACTTTCTTAAAGGTACAGTATGACACAAGATGAAACCCTGACACAGGGAGTGTTGTGCCAACTGTGACTCTGAGTCTGGCATAGTATAGGTATAGATATATATTTTACCAATGTGAAGAACATTGGAATGGGAAATATTAATCTTTCATGTGGAGTTAGTGCACTTGAGAGAACACGATCGAGTTTGCACAACTTCATGGGTGTTAAGTTTCTTTCTGCTTTTTGTGCCATTGAAGTCTATGGGGGAATACGTTAGCGTAGTCGTGATATTCAAAGTTCAGCTTTTTGTGCATGTCAGCTTAGCACTTGTAATACGCACACTAACCAACACTTCTAGCGGAGTTGAAAGGTGAATGGGAGTGATAAATAGCCATACACTCGTAATCTAGCCCTCAGTTTGTCCTCTTGTTATCCTTTGTTGAAATATAGCTTTTCCAAGAGAGCATGCCTAGGTAGGCTCAGGAGTGTGAACGTGTCTTGAGAACTATATGACCACAGTGTTTGCAACCATATTTAGCATACAGTTTTAATCATAATTATTCAACCCCCATTGCAAATCAGGTTTATTGTGAAAATGTACAGACTTTAAGATGTTTGCCATGAACAAATCAAACAAAAGCAATTTAAATACCTAGACAAAACAAATGCTTCAAGTGGTTTCCCCAAATTCAATTGAAAATGCAACTTGTAATGAATTCTGCAGTCTCAAAATTATTCAACTCCTTCTTGCAAACATCTTTAGTACTTAGTAGAGCACCCATTTGCTGTTATGACCTGCTGAAAACTATATGCATAGCCAAACACCAGCTTCTGGCAGAGTTCCTGAGGAATTTTAGCCCATTCCTCATGAGCAATGGCCTCCAGTTCAGTAATATTCTTGGGTTTGTGTGCTGCAACCGCCTTCTTCAAATATCACCATTCAAGTCAGGTGACTGTGATGGCCACTGTAGAATCCTCCAGGACTTATTTTGCAACAAAGCCTTGGTGGAGTTTGAGGCATGCTTGGGATCAAGGTCCAATGACGCCCAAGCTTCAGCTTCCTCACAGATGGCATTACGTTTTTTCCTAGGATTTCCTATACTTCAATGAATCCATCTTGCCTTCCACATGCTGCCAGTTTCCAGTGCCAGAAAATGCAAAGCAGCCACAGAACATCACTGAGCTACCACCATGGTTAACTGTAGGCAGAGTGTTCTTTTCAGCGTATGCTTCATTCTTCTTCCTTCAGACATACCGCTTATCCATCGGGCAGAAAAGTTCCAGTTTTGGTTCATCGCTAGCCTCCACAGAACAGAATCCCAAAGCTTCTGTGGCTTATTTATATGATTTTGAGCATATTGTGCTTTTGGATCAGTAGTGGTGTACGTCTTGGAGTTCTGGCATTGAAACCTTCTGCGTTTAGTATGCGCCTTACTGTTCAAGCTGAAACCTTAGTGCCTGTTGCTACCAAGTCTTGATGCAGGTCTTTTGCAGTCACTCAAAGGTTTTTCTCAACCTGACTTTTCAGAAATCTGGTTGCAGCCATTGATAGCTTAATTTTTCTGCCCCGTCCAGGTAGTGTAACCACTGTTCCTTTAACTTGCAAACTATGCTTCCAACAGTGTCTATAGGAACATTCAGTGCCTTCGCTATCATTTTGTATCCTGTTCCTTGCTTGTGAAGGGTGATTTTCTCTTCTCTTAATTTTTTGAACCATTCTTTTGACTTTTAGCCATATTTCTAAGATGCAGCCAAATGTGACGCTCACGAAACCCTTAGTCAGTTCAGGTATTTCATGTTTTCTAACTCAAGCACACCTGGTGCAACTAATAAAGCCTTTGATTAGTTGCATCAGGTATACTTGAGACAACACCTGTTTTGCATATTTGTGCTGTTGTGAGGGATTCTATTCTGGGGTTGAATAATTTTGAGACTGCAGAATTCATAAAAAATTGCATTTTCTTCTTAAATGGAAAGAGTCCACAGCTGCATTCATTACTTTTAGGAATTAGGAAACTGGCCACCAGGAGGAGGCAAAGACACCCCAGCCAAAGGCTTAAATACTCCTCCCACTCCCCTCATCCCCCAGTCATTCTTTGCCTTTCGTCCCAGGAGGTTGGCAGAGAAGTTTTAGAATTTTTATTGTCTCTTATGGAGGGTAGTACTCTTCGAAATGGGACAGGAGTTTTAAGTAATCCTGTCAGTCTCTCAGTGAGGGCTTGGATGAAAGTTAGAGTCCGGAGATGCAGGAAGAGTCTTTCTGCGAAACCATCCCGACTCATGTTAACAGCTCCTCAAGCGATTGTCTAACTTCGCTCCGCTGCCTGCTTTCTTCTCTCAAGTCCATGGCGGAGGCGATGCTACTATCCGTCACACTTGAAGGGCCGTGTTCCTGTTCCATGGCATAGATTCCGGTAAGATCGTTTCATTTTCTTTCTTCGTGAATGAACTGTACTAATGTTTTGCCAAGAGGCTACCACCTTGCGGGACTAACTTAACATAAGGGTCTCAGTGAGTCTACTTTAGTATCTTGGAATCAAGGGTTAATATCTCCTGAGGGGGGTTATTGAACAGGGTTTTTATTAATCATGTTTGTTATGTGATTCAATCTGCTTATGTGTAGTGTTAAACGGGCTCATGGCTAGAACATAAAGGCCTTTGGAAGTGACGCAACCTTATGGTTGGGCGTGCTTTTTTGGACTATATGGTTTACCTTCTCGCCGGGCGTGATTACGTTACGTCCTGCATTTCTGCATTCCTGACCATGTGGTGACGGATAAATCCTAGTTTGCAGGGGTCTGGTTCATAGGAGGTGGTGAGTGCCCCAGCCATTGTGGGTGTCAGGTGCCATTTTGTTTTGTCTTAAAATAGTCCATATTGGCATATTCTCTATCCAGTTACGGAGGATTCTGATGCTGAGACTATTCTAATTTCAGAATCAGTTACGGAGGATTCTGATACTGAGACTGCTCTTATTTCAGATTCAGATTCTTCGTCCAGGGAAGAATCCGGATTGACCTCATTGACACATTTCAATCAGTTATGTTTGGTGTGCCGTATTAGAGCACCTGGTTCCTCTGGCTTGGGGAATCAAGGGTGAGCTGAGCCATCCGCCTCTGGGGGTCCTGTCCTCCAAGAGGCGAGTTCCCTACCACTCCATACTTCTACACATGCAGTTAACCCAGATTATGATTATTCCTCCACGCAGGGCGGCTTGTTCCCCCCAGAGGTTGCATTACTTTTTTGCTTCCACATATTCTTGGCGATTATTCGTCTGCAGAGTCCAGACGTTTATGCGCGATTGTGCTCGTGCCCTATTGTCCCGGGTCTGCCGCCTTGGGGAGGGCCTGTACAGTTCCCTGCAGGTGTAACTGTCCCTGAGTGTTGTGTCTTACAGAGTGGCGCGCCTTCGCATCTTACTCAGACATGTTTTTCAGTTATTAAATCATCCTATCCTTCTCGGATACAAGAATTTTCAGTCTGCTTCAAATGGTGCACCTCATTAGACATACGGGGATGACATAATCTCCTGCGGTAGGCCTGTTTTCTTATGGGGCATTTACCTACAGGTTGCCTTATATTTTCTTTTTATCTGATTAGGAGGTCTTTTAATTTGTTTATTATTTTCCTTTGGGAATCTTAAACTGGGATCAATACTCTCTGTTACTTCTGCGGAAGTGTTTTTGGAGACATGTTAGTCCTATGTTTGTCTGTTTTCCCTTCTTCCCCTCTGAGGGAGGATTTATGCAGCTTGACGGTCCCCAAGGCAGAACACTGTGCAATCTGCATTCTTATCGCAGAAACTGAAGGGTCTCTGCAGAAAGAACGGCAGTGACAGTTAAAATAATTTTTTTGCCTGCACTTTTAATTTCTGCCTGCGGTTGTCACTGTTCCATTCTATCTCAATGTAAATATTTGCTACGTTCCTCTCTTTTCAACTTCCTGAACTTCAGTGCGGTACAAGGAAACAGCACATTGCATAAAAGGTAAGTCAGGGCTTAACAAATGTATTCTAGCAGTAAAGGAGCCAACCAAAATACTTAGCAGACAGATTTTTTTTTGTTCTTTAATAAATGTGTGTGTGTTTATGGTGTATATGGTGTGTGTGTGTGTATATGTTGTGTGTGTGTATATGTTGTGTGTGTGTGTGCGTGTATATGTTGTGTGTGTGTATATGTTGTGTGTGTATATTGTGTGTGTGTGTAAATGTTGTGCGTGTGTGTATATGTTGTGTGTGTATATGTTGTATGTGTGTATATGTTGTGTGTCTGTATGTGTTGTGTGTGTGTGTATGTTGTGTATGTGTATGTTGTGTATGTGTATGTTGTGTATGTGTATGTTGTGTGTGTATATGTTGTATGTGTGTATATGTTGTGTGTCTGTATGTGTTGTGTGTGTGTGTATGTTGTGTATGTGTATGTTGTGTGTGTATATGTTGTGTGTATATGTTGTGTGTGTATATGTTGTGTGTGTTTGTTGTGTGTGTAAATGTGGTGTGTGTGTATATGTTGTGTGTGTGTATATGGTGTGTGTATATGTTGTGTGTGTGTGTATGGTGTGTTTGTGTGTATGTTGTGTGTGTGTATGTTGTGTTTGTATGTTGTGTTTGTATGTGTATGTTGTGTGTGTGTATATGTTGTGTGTGTGTATATGTTGTGTGTGTATATATGTTGTGTGTGTATGTTGTTTGTGTATGTGTGTGTGTGTGTATGTTGTGTGTTTATATGTTGTGTGTGTGTGTGTATATGGTGTGTGTATATGTTGTTTGTGATTATGTTGTGTGTGTGTATGCTGTGTGTGTATGTTGTGTGTGTATGTTTTATGTGTATGTTGTGTGTGTGTGTGTATATGTTGTGTGTGTGTGTATATGATGTGTGTGTGTGTATATACAGGGAGTGCAGAATTATTAGGCAAATGAGTATTTTGACCACATCATCCTCTTTATGCATGTTGTCTTACTCCAAGCTGTATAGGCTCGAAAGCCTACTACCAATTAAGCATATTAGGTGATGTGCATCTCTGTAATGAGAAGGGGTGTGGTCTAATGACATCAACACCCTATATCAGGTGTGCATAATTATTAGGCAACTTCCTTTCCTTTGGCAAAATGGGTCAAAAGAAGGAATTGACAGGCTCAGAAAAGTCAAAAATAGTGAGATATCTTGCAGAGGGATGCAGCACTCTTAAAATTGCAAAGCTTCTGAAGCGTGATCATCGAACAATCAAGCGTTTCATTCAAAATAGTCAACAGGGTCGCAAGAAGCGTGTGGAAAAACCAAGGCGCAAAATAACTGCCCATGAACTGAGAAAAGTCAAGCGTGCAGCTGCCAAGATGCCACTTGCCACCAGTTTGGCCATATTTCAGAGCTGCAACATCACTGGAGTGCCCAAAAGCACAAGGTGTGCAATACTCAGAGACATGGCCAAGGTAAGAAAGGCTGAAAGACGACCACCACTGAACAAGACACACAAGCTGAAACGTCAAGACTGGGCCAAGAAATATCTCAAGAATGATTTTTCTAAGGTTTTATGGACTGATGAAATGAGAGTGAGTCTTGATGGGCCAGATGGATGGGCCCGTGGCTGGATTGGTAAAGAGCAGAGAGCTCCAGTCCGACTCAGACGCCAGCAAGGTGGAGGTGGAGTACTGGTTTGGGCTGGTATCATCAAAGATGAGCTTGTGGGGCCTTTTCGGGTTGAGGATGGAGTCAAGCTCAACTCCCAGTCCTACTGCCAGTTTCTGGAAGACACCTTCTTCAAGCTGTGGTACAGGAAGAAGTCTGCATCCTTCAAGAAAAACATGATTTTCATGCAGGACAATGCTCCATCACAAGCGTCCAAGTACTCCACAGCGTGGCTGGCAAGAAAGGGTATAAAAGAAGAAAATCTAATGACATGGCCTCCTTGTTCACCTGATCTGAACCCCATTGAGAACCTGTGGTCCATCATCAAATGTGAGATTTACAAGGAGGGAAAACAGTACACCTCTCTGAACAGTGTCTGGGAGGCTGTGGTTGCTGCTGCACGCAATGTTGATGGTGAACAGATCAAAACACTGACAGAATCCATGGATGGCAGGCTTTTGAGTGTCCTTGCAAAGAAAGGTGGCTATATTGGTCACTGATTTGTTTTTGTTTTGTTTTTGAATGTCAGAAATGTATATTTGTGAATGTTGAGATGTTATATTGGTTTCACTGGTAAAAATAAATAATTGAAATGGGTATATATTTGTTTTTTGTTAAGTTGCCTAATAATTATGCACAGTAATAGTCACCTGCACACACAGATATCCCCCTAAAATAGCTAAAACTAAAAACAAACTAAAAACTACTTCCAAAAATATTCAGCTTTGATATTAATGAGTTTTTTGGGTTCATTGAGAACATGGTTGTTGTTCAATAATAAAATTAATCCTCAAAAATACAACTTGCCTAATAATTCTGCACTCCCTGTATATGTATATATGGTGTGTGTGTATATATGGTGCATATGTGTGTATGTGTATATGTTGTGTGTGTGTTTATGTATATGGTGTGTGTTTGTATATATATATATATATATATATATATATATAGTGTGTGTGTATATATGTTGTGTGTGTGTATATGGGGTGTGTGTGTATATATATATATATATATATATATATATATAATATGTACCCGGTGGCCTAGCACTCCTTCCACATGTGTGTAGCCAAAGCCTGGGTGCAATCCTCAAATTGAAGTATAAGGTAGCTGTGTAGATGGAGGGCACTCACAGGACTTGTTGTAATCTTTATTTACAACATCAGTTTCACATCAAAGAATGTCGACGTTTCGGCCCATCTAGATGCCTTCTTCAAGACAATTCATAGTCTCTTAGCAGTGCGTGCAGCACTTCACAACGGGCTCCCAGCCTCGGAATCATTGGCTGGGAGCCCGTTGTGAAGTGCTGCACGCACTGCTGAGAGACTATGAATTGTCTTGAAGGCCTCTAGATGGGCTGAAATGTCGACATTCTTTGATGTGAAACTGATGTTGTAAATAAAGATTACATTTTTATAAGTCCTGTGAGTGCCCTCCATCTACACAGCTACCTTTTATATATATATATATATATATATATATATATATACATTTCTAAGTACCATCCTTTAGGAATTATATATTATACATCAGCAGTATAAGCATGGAGCAGCAACCCCTCCAAAATAAGCATATAGACCCCAGCAGTACAGTAGAGCAGGTTCCCAGGCAGACTGACACTGTGGGAACGTACAGCAAACATCAGCGAGGCTTTACATGAACCTGTACTCATGCACACTGAGTAAGGGCAACAAACACAGCAACACCGGCTCCTTAGAGACACTGCAGAAAAATTTTCACTAATAAATTCTCATCGCAGAAAAACAATTGGGGGTTCGGACCTGTTCTCCCTGGAGCTTCCGGTTGCTGAGTTTCTTTCAGCATCTTCCCTTGTGGATCCCATTGTGGGTTGTTACCGGACCTTTAGGCTCTAGGGTTGTTTCGGGGTACTCCAGTTCCTGGAAACTTGGGTTATGTCCTTTTACTCGGATTACTTGACCTGGTCTTGGTTGGCCAGGTTTTCTGAGTGTCGTGGCTCGTTGGGCTTGTGTTACACCTTGGTTTCCCTTGGTCAGCTTGCTGTAGTATCCATTGAATTCACTGCTCTGCAGGTGAATTGACTTGCAACGTCACTGCTACTACTATTGCACGTTGGTTGCATGTCAGCGGGCTAGTTTTTAGGGGAATCCCTTTCAACAGGGCTTCTGAGTTGGGGATTGATATCTCCTTTAACCTGTGACTTTGTGGCTTGTGGAAGGTGCTGCCTTTTAGCCTTCTTCCCTTCTTGGGTCAGAGCTTAGTCTCCTTTTTATGGAGATGCAGGCCTTTTTCTTAAGTTTTCTCCTGGTTCAGGAGATGGGAACTGGGAGTTTCCCTAGCTGAGAGGGATATTCTTTCTGGGTTGTACGTGTCATGTGGAGTCTTGCTGACTCCGTGTCAAAACTAAGTTGGACATTTTTGCTAGATCCTTTGGATCTACGGTTCTGCTGTCTGTTCTAAGGAATCAGGTTGCACCCGTGCTCTGTTGGATTGGCTGTGGTCATTCTCCGCTTGTTTTTGAGCTGGTTTTGGGGTTCTTTTGTTCCCCTGTTTCAGCCCTGCCATTGCTGGGGCTGGCCCGGTTGGAAGTGGGTTCTGAGAGTCGTTGTCATCTCCAGGATCTAGGTGGGCATAGTATCTAGCTAGCTCCCTAAGCTTACAAGCAGAGGGTCTAGGATGGCTCCACCTCAGGTTCTGGGTGTCACTTCTCTATCTTGGGGGACCTTGTGGAGGTTATTATTCCCCCATTTTTGGAAGACCTGTGGGATAGGTCTAGCGGCTTATATTGCCTAGAGTGTGCCCTCTGTCTGGGAGTTGTCTTTTGCAATCTGTTTTTTTGGTGGCCGCTTTTGCTCTCAGCAAGTATTCTCTGTGTCATCCTAAGGATGGCAGTGTTTTCTTGACTCAGAGGTTTTCGTCTGGGTCTGTTAAACATTTTTTTGTAGCGGAATACTTCAGTGTTCCAAGTTTGGACTACGTGAGGACTCCGTCTCCTGTTGTCTTTTGGTGATTTTGCGCAACGTTTTAGAGAAAGTTTTCTATGTTCCTATGCCCTGTCCTATACCTCCGGGATTTTCCTGGTCTAGGCGTAGTCTCCCCTTGTCTGTCGGGACCCATTTAGGCGCTTGTGAGCTGAGCTCGATTTGGGGGGTTTTCATTTATTGATTGTGGCCTTTCAATTTTTTTCCTTCAGTTCTCCTGATCCTATCCCCTTGGGAGTTTCGGCTGGTGTTCCCTTCTTTAGTGAGGGGTGAGTGGTGAAGGACCGACTGTTGGGCGTCGGTGACTCCTGGAGGCCTTTTGGCTCAGTTGAATCCGATTTTGCAGTCTCTAGCTAGGCTCTGGACTACCTGCGGTTCAGTGTCCTCAGGACCTATTTCCTTTTAAAGTTTTCTCAGCTTCGGACGAAGCTGGTTTTTTTTGTGGGCAGTGGTTTCAGGCTTGGGGTCATCAGAATGGGCCGCCTAATGTACCCTCCCATCTTGGCATTCAGTGTCCTATATAGCTTGGGTATTGTTTTCCCAAAAGTAATGAATGCAGCTAATTTAAGAAGAAAAACATAAATTATGCTTTCCTGATAATTTTATTTTCTTTTGATGGAAAGAGTCCACAGCTACCCACCCATAATTTTTTATGTGGGGCATCCTTATTTTATTCTTCTGGCACCTTTCACCCTGATATTTCTTCTACTGTTTCTTGTTACTTGGCAGAATGACTGGGTTATGAGGGGAGTGGGAGGAGTATTCAAGCCTTTGGCTGGCATGTCTTTGCCTCCTCCTGGTGGCCAGGTTCTTAATTCCCAAAAGTAATGAATGCAGCTGTGGACTCTTTCCATCAGAAGAAAAGAAAATTATCAGGTAAGCATAATGTATGTTTTTCAGTTGAATTTTGGGAAACCACTTGAAGCATTCGTTGTGTTGAGCTATTTCAATTGCTTTTGTTTGATTTGTTCATTGCAAACATTTGAAAGTCTGTAAATTTTGCAATAAACTTGATTTGCAATGAGGGTTTAATAATTTTGCTTACAGCTGTAGTTGCAGGTGAGCAAGTCAGGTGAGCAAGTCATAATGGTAAAGCAGATAAGCAATTCATAATGGTAAAGCAGGTGAGCAAGTCATAATGGTAAAGCAGGTGAGCAAGTCATAATGGTAAAGCAGGTGAGCTAGTCATAATGGTACAGCAGGTGAGCTAGTCATAATGGTACAGCAGGTGAGCTAGTCATAATGGTAAAGCAGGTGAGCTTGTCATAATGTTACAGCAGGCGAGCAAGTCATAATGGTACAGCAGGTGAGCAAGTCATAATGGTACAGCAGGTGTGCAAGTCATAATGGTACAGCAGGTGAGCAAGTCATAATGGTACAGCAGGTGAGCAAGTCATAATGGTAAAGCAGGTGAGCTAGTCATAATGGTAAAGCAGGTGAGCAAGTCATAATGGTAAAGCGGGTGAGCAAGTCATTATGGTACAGCGGGTGTGCAAGTCATAATGGTACAGCAGGTGAGCAAGTCATAATGATACAGCAGGTGAGCTAGTCATAATGGTACAGCAGGTGAGCTAGTTATAATGGTACAGCAGGTGAGCAAGTCATAATGGTACAGCAGGTGAGCTAGTCATAATGGTACAGCAGGTGAGCTAGTCATAATGGTACAGCAGGTGAGCTAGTCATAATGGTACAGCAGGTGAGCAAGTCATAATGGTACAGCAGGTGAGCTAGTCATAATGGTAAAGCAGGTGAGCAAGTCATAATGGTACAGCAGGTGAGCAAGTCATAATGGTACAGCAGGTGAGCAAGTCATAATGGTACAGCAGGTGAGCTAGTCATAATGGTACAGCAGGTGAGCTAGTCATAATGGTACAGCAGGTGAGCAAGTCATAATGGTACAGCAGGTGAGCTAGTCATAATGGTAAAGCAGGTGAGCTAGTCCTAATGGTACAGCAGGTGAGCTAGTCATAATGGTACAGCAAGTGTGCTAGTCATAATGGTACAGCAGGTGAGCTAGTCATAATGGTAAAGCAGATAAGCAAGTCATAATGGTACAGCAGGTGAGCAAGTCATAATGGTACAGCAGATGAGCAAGTCAGATGAGCAAGTCATAATGGTAAAGCAGGTGAGCAAGTCATAATGGTAAAGCAGGTGAGCTAGTCATAATGGTACATCAGGTGAGCAAGTCATAATGGTAAAGCAGGTGAGCTAGTCATAATGGTACAGCAGGTGAGCAAGTCATAATGGTACAGCAGGTGAGCTAGTCATAATGGTACAGCAGGTGAGCAAGTCATAATGGTACAGCAGGTGAGCAAGTCATAATGGTACAGCAGGTGACCAAGTCATAATGGTACAGCAGATGAGCTAGTCATAATGGTACAGCAGGTGAGCAAGTCATAATGGTAAAGCAGGTGAGCTAGTCATAAAGTCATAATGGTACAGCAGGTGAGCAAGTCATAATGGTACAGCAGGTGAGCTAGTCATAATGGTACAGCAGGTGAGCTAGTCATAATGGTACAGCAGGTGAGCAAGTCATAATGGTACAGCAGGTGAGCAAGTCATAATGGTACAGCAGGTGAGCTAGTCATAATGGTACAGCAGGTGAGCTAGTCATAATGGTACAGCAGGTGAGCAAGTCATAATGGTACAGCAGGTGAGCTAGTCATAATGGTACAGCAGGTGAGCAAGTCATAATGGTAAAGCAGGTGAGCAAGTCATAATGGTACAGCAGGTGAGCAAGTCATAATGGTACAGCAGGTGAGCTAGTCATAATGGTACAGCAGGTGAGCAAGTCATAATGGTACAGCAGGTGAGCAAGTCATAATGGTACATAAGGTGAGCAAGTCATAATGGTACAGCAGGTAAGCAAGTCATAATGGTACAGCAGGTGAGCTAGTAATAATGGTAAAGCAGGTGAGCTAGTCATAATGATACAGCAGGTGAGCAAGTCATAATGGTACAGCAGGTGAGCTAGTCATAATGGTACAGCAGGTGAGCAAGTCATAATGGTACAGCAGGTGAGCAAGTCATAATGGTACAGCAGGTGACCAAGTCATAATGGTACAGCAGATGAGCTAGTCATAATGGTACAGCAGGTGAGCAAGTCATAATGGTAAAGCAGGTGAGCTAGTCATAAAGTCATAATGGTACAGCAGGTGAGCAAGTCATAATGGTACAGCAGGTGAGCTAGTCATAATGGTACAGCAGGTGAGCTAGTCATAATGGTACAGCAGGTGAGCAAGTCATAATGGTACAGCAGGTGAGCAAGTCATAATGGTACAGCAGGTGAGCTAGTCATAATGGTACAGCAGGTGAGCAAGTCATAATGGTACAGCAGGTGAGCTAGTCATAATGGTACAGCAGGTGAGCATGTCATAATGGTACAGCAGATGAGCTAGTCATAATGGTACAGCAGGTGAGCAAGTCATAATGGTAAAGCAGGTGAGCTAGTCATAAAGTCATAATGGTACAGCAGGTGAGCAAGTCATAATGGTACAGCAGGTGAGCTAGTCATAATGGTACAGCAGGTGAGCTAGTCATAATGGTACAGCAGGTGAGCAAGTCATAATGGTACAGCAGGTGAGCAAGTCATAATGGTACAGCAGGTGAGCTAGTCATAATGGTACAGCAGGTGAGCAAGTCATAATGGTACAGCAGGTGAGCAAGTCATAATGGTACAGCAGGTGAGCTAGTCATAATGGTACAGCAGGTGAGCAAGTCATAATGGTACAGCAGGTGAGCAAGTCATAATGGTAAAGCAGGTGAGCAAGTCATAATGGTACAGCAGGTGAGCAAGTCATAATGGTACAGCAGGTGAGCTAGTCATAATGGTACAGCAGGTGAGCAAGTCATAATGGTACAGCAGGTGAGCAAGTCATAATGGTACATAAGGTGAGCAAGTCATAATGGTACAGCAGGTGAGCAAGTCATAATGGTACAGCAGGTGAGCTAGTAATAATGGTAAAGCAGGTGAGCAAGTCATAATGGTACAGCAGGTGAGCAAGTCATAATGGTACAGCAGGTGAGCTAGTCATAATGGTAAAGCAGGTGAGCTAGTCCTAATGGTACAACAGGTGAGCTAGTCATAATGGTACAGCAAGTGTGCTAGTCATAATGGTACAGCAGGTGAGCTAGTCATAATGGTAAAGCAGATAAGCAAGTCATAATGGTACAGCAGGTGAGCAAGTCATAATGGTACAGCAGGTGAGCTAATCATAATGGTAAAGCAGATAAGCAAGTCATAATGGTACAGCAGGTGAGCAAGTCATAATGGTACAGCAGATGAGCAAGTCAGATGAGCAAGTCATAATGGTAAAGCAGGTGAGCAAGTCATAATGGTAAAGCAGGTGAGCTAGTCATAATGGTACATCAGGTGAGCAAGTCATAATGGTAAAGCAGGTGAGCTAGTCATAATGGTACAGCAGGTGAGCAAGTCATAGTGGTACAGCAGGTGAGCTAGTCATAATGGTACAGCAGGTGAGCAAGTCATAATGGTACAGCAGGTGAGCAAGTCATAATGGTACAGCAGGTGAGCAAGTCATAATGGTACAGCAGGTGACCAAGTCATAATGGTACAGCAGATGAGCTAGTCATAATGGTACAGCAGGTGAGCAAGTCATAATGGTAAAGCAGGTGAGCTAGTCATAAAGTCATAATGGTACAGCAGGTGAGCTAGTCATAATGGTACAGCAGGTGAGCTAGTCATAATGGTACAGCAGGTGAGCAAGTCATAATGGTACAGCAGGTGAGCTAGTCATAATGGTACAGCAGGTGAGCAAGTCATAATGGTACAGCAGGTGAGCAAGTCATAATGGTACAGCAGGTGAGCTAGTCATAATGGTACAGCAGGTGAGCAAGTCATAATGGTACAGCAGGTGAGCAAGTCATAATGGTAAAGCAGGTGAGCAAGTCATAATGGTACAGCAGGTGAGCAAGTCATAATGGTACAGCAGGTGAGCTAGTCATAATGGTACAGCAGGTGAGCAAGTCATAATGGTACAGCAGGTGAGCAAGTCATAATGGTACAGCAGGTGAGCAAGTCATAATGGTACAGCAGGTGAGCAAGTCATAATGGTACAGCAGGTGAGCTAGTCATAATGGTACAGCAGGTGAGCATGTCATAATGGTACAGCAGGTGAGCAAGTCATAATGGTACAGCAGGTGAGCATGTCATAATGGTACAGCAGGTGAGCATGTCATAATGGTACAGCAGGTGAGCATGTCATAATGGTACAGCAGGTGAGCAAGTCATAATGGTACAGCAGGTGAGCAAGTCATAATGGTACAGCAGGTGAGCATGTCATAATGGTACAGCAGGTGAGCATGTCATAATGGTACAGCAGGTGAGCTAGTCATAATGGTACAGCAGGTGAGCAAGTCATAATGGTACAGCAGGTGAGCATGTCATAATGGTACAGCAGGTGAGCAAGTCATAATGGTACAGCAGGTGAGCAAGTCATAATGATACAGCAGGTGAGCTAGTCATAATGGTACAGCAGGTGAGCTAGTCATAATGGTACAGCAGGTGAGCAAGTCATAATGGTACAGCAGGTGAGCTAGTCATAATGGTACAGCAGGTGAGCATGTCATAATGGTACAGCAGGTAAGCATGTCATAATGGTACAGCAGGTGAGCAAGTCATAATGGTTTTTAATCCCCAGATGCTGTAGATGTCATATGACTAGACACAGAGATTCACACCTAAGTTCACCAGGTTTGAGTAAAATATGCTAAAATGCTGTGATACTGAGTAATAAATAAAGGAATTATACAGGTAGTGAATTGGTGCTTGGGAATTTATTTTCTTTTTATTAGTACAAAAAGCAGATAAAGTAAGAGTCTGACCTGACTTAAGGAAGTGACTCACCGATGCCCTTATCTTCCCAGTAGGATTTGGTGCAGTATCAGATGTTCATGAATAATTTATATACCTTTTGCTGTCTGGCAATGAGTAAAATCTGTGCCTCTCCCCAAGAGTCTGTTTATCTTCTGAGTAGAACATGTAGGAGAAGAAAGACATTATTGATCCTCTTCTGGGATACTGCCATTTATATTACCAAGTGACCTGAATTTAAAGAGAGAAAATACTTTCTTAATTATTTGTGCTGAGAACTGCAGCATTTTCTATTCTTGTAGCGTGGATAGGATACTGCACTTTTCTAAATGTTGTAGATTCTGATTTAAATCTGAAAATTTTACTTTTTTTAACAGCCCTAGAGAGGCTGGTTTTTACCTTCAGTGGAATTTAAAAGCAGACTATCCTACATGCTGCACACTGATTGCTTGATATGTGCAGGAAATCAGTTATATCTGTCCCTAAATGGGTTGTCAGATGTTCTCCATTAAAATACCAAATAACCTGTAGGTGAATAGGCATGATGATCTGTGGGGTCACACAATGCTCCCCTCATGACCAAAGTACTACCTTGGACCCCACTCTTGATTCTACGTGTATATTTTTCACAATTAGGCAGTCATTTTACCCATTGGCTGCCAGCAGCATATACATCAATAATTGTACTTCTTTGGTTGCCAGTAACACATGCCAATTGTAATTATATATAAAGATATATATATATAGATATATATATAGATATATATAAAAATATATATATATACATACATACACACATACATATATATTTATATATATATGTATGTATGTGTATATATATATATATATACATGCATATATATTTATATATATGTATGTATGCATATATGTATGTATGTATGTATGTATGTATGTATGTATATGTATGTATGTATATATATATATATATATATATATACATACATATATACATACATATATACATACATACATACATATATACGTACATACCTATATATATAAATATATATATGTATAAAAGTTCCAAAGGAAGTACACTCTTACCATGTAGATTTAACAACCAGGATGTGAGCAAGGCAATCGATAAGAGTCTGGCACTTGGATTTTCAAGTGGTTTATTGCACAACAATAATAAAGCATGACATTTCGGGGATTTCACCCCTTTCTCTGTCTGAGGAAGGAGTGGAGTCCCTGAAACGTCACAGTTTTTATTGTTATGTAATAAACCACTTGGAAATCCAGTGAGTTCCAGCCCCTTCTGCTGTATATATATATATATATATATATATATATATATATACAGTCTAAGAAGAAATCCAGTCCAGAGCATAGCAACGAGAGATTTATTATTATTATTTATTATTATTCTGCACACCTGTTCCGTTTACTCACATAATAACCACTTCAGGTTACAGTTGTCTTTCAGCATTGGCTTGCACCAGCCTTCTAATAGCCAAGTGTGCTGCATTGGTCTGGAGCGCAGCCATTCTTAGCTGTTCATTTCTATGAATGAAGGGAACTTGGCAGGCTGCCCATCTCTGACAGTACCTCTATGCTTTTATCAATGGAGTCTGCTGTTTATCAGATCAGTAATGAGTCAGTGATATCCCATTACTGCTTGTTAATTCCTCAAAATGTAGAGGTCATATAACTCCTCTTTGTCAGTCAGCACATTATCACAACTTAAAAACATTCTGCAATGCATACAAAAGAGCTCTCTTTATTGCATAAAATAAAGGTTAACTTAAAGCGGTTTATTTTGACTTTGAAAGTAACAGGAAGTATATGTTTCTGCACAGCTGTTTGACGGGATAGATGCTTTATGGCAACAAGGACAACAACAACAAATCTATTAGAAAAAAAAAAACCACAACTGTGAAACATTTAACCAAGGCATACTTGTCTATAACAAACACCCAGTTAAAGGGCCATGATACCCAAATGTTGAAGTGATGCAGCATAGCTATAAAAAGCTGACTAGAAAATATCACCTGAACATCTCTATGTAAAAAAGGAAGATATTTTACTTCAAAATGTCCTAAGTATTCACACCACATTGTAAAGAACTTTAAGCAGCAAATCAGTAAGCCTGTACCGGGACCTGCAAGAGCGCGTGCCTCATGCACACTCATGTTATTTCCCTATTCAGTTTAAGGAAGTTTACTATGAAATCTCATGAGAGTTAAGTGAAATCTCATGAGATCACAGTTAAAGAGTTCATGACCTCAGCACTGCTGATGCCGATTGGCTGATGTTCATTTCTTCCGTTTTCTTTTTTTAAACTTGCAGCTGGGCAGTAACTGAAAGACAACTTTTTACAGATTACTTACTCCTTTTTTACATAGAGATTATCAGGTGAATTTTTCGTGTCAGCTTTTTACAGTTATAGTGCATCACTTTCAAGTGATTTAGCATATGAGTATTATGCCCCTTTAACCGAAATGGTTTCTTTCATAATTCAAATAGAGCATGCAATTTTCTCTTACTATCTTTACTTAAGAAGCAGGAATGTAAAGCTTAGGAGCAGGCCCATTTTTGGTTTAGAACCTGAGTTACTCTTGTTGATTGGTGGCTAAATGAAGCCACCAATAAGCAAGCGCTATCCAGGGAGCTGAACCTAAAAGGCCGGCTCCTAAGCTTTACATATTTGCTTTTTAAATAAAGATAGCAAGAGAATGAAGACAAATTGATAATGGGAGTAATTTAGAAAGTTGCTTAAAAGCGCATACTCTGGGGCCGATTTGTGAAAGTGCGAGCGGACATGATACAATGTAGCGTATCATGTCCGCCGCACATCGATAAATGCCAACAGCAAATGCAAAGGATCAGGCGGATTAATGTCTGCAGCCTCAGAGCAGACGGACAAGTTATGGAGCAGTGGTCTTTAAACCGCTTCTTCATAACTGCTGTTTCCGTCGAGCCTAAAGGCTTGCGCGTAAACAGGGGCATCAAGCTCCATTCGGGCCATCAAGCTTAAAATTCGGCCCCTCTATCTGAATCATTAAAGAAAAAATTTGGGTTTAGTATCCTTTTAAACTCCATGGATCATACAGAGCACACAGTTTCAAGAGATATTTACAATTATGATTAATGAATTTACTTTGTTCTCTTGTTATCCTGATTTAAACAGCCAATATGATTTCAGTAGCTCTCATCCTATTGGCTAGGTACCCCAGTGTACGGAGGTGATCGTATGAAGAGGATCCTCCATGCTGGAAGTCCGCGCCTCCACAGCTCCATGCCACTGGGGTGAATATAGGAGATGCCCCCGTGATGGGCATTTTTGGGTGTTTTTTTTTTTTTTAAGATTAGGGCTTTGGACACAAAAGAGCTGAATGCTCTTTTAAGGTCAATGCCCATTGGGGTAATTTTCTGAGGGACTTTGTAATTTTTTAAGGTAAAATAACTGATTGCTTCAGGGCAATGCCCTACAAAATACCATTTTAAGGGCTATTGGTAGTGTATTGTTAGGTTAGGGGGTGTTTTTATTTGGGGGAGGCTTTTTTTTGTTTTTATAGGGGTATTAGATTAGGTTTAATTGTTCTTATTTTGGATAATTTTATTATTTTTTGAAATCTTAGAGTTTTTTATTTTTCGTAATTTTAGAGTTTTGTTTTTTGTAATATAATTTTAAAAAAAATCGTAGTGTTAGGATTTTTTTAATTTGTAATTTTGTTTTTTTTTATTTTTCGTTAATTTTATTGTTTTAAAATAGTAATGTTAGGTTACTTTATAGTTTAAACTTAGTTTTTTTTTATTTCACAGGTAAGTTTTTATTTATTTAAAGATAGTTATATTGTAAATTTAATTTAAAATTAGGGTTGTGTTAGGTTTAGGGGTTAATAGTTTAATTTAGTGTGTTGCGATGTGGGGGGCCGGTGGTTTAGGGGTTAGTAGGTTTATTTTGGCACTCATCTTCTTGGGACTGTCCCGGGACTATATCACTCACAAGTATAGTGTATTTATACATAGTGAACCATACAGGTCTTTTGTGTATATATATTTTTTTATGTCATTGTATATATTATGGTAGTTGACATAGTGGATAATCACGTTATCTCGCATTTCACTATTATATATAGATATATATATTTTTTTTGTGGTCACCCACTGATCTATCTATTTGAGTAAACTCGTATTAATTTAATACCATCTATTTTTGCACTTTGCACTATACACCTAACGTAGGTGTTGTTACATTACACTTTGCACATCATTATAGGTACGACGTCATATATAGCAGGCTCACATATTTAGCAGGTGCATCTAACTTTTTATAGTATTATATTGTATTAGGTTTATTTAGTGTTGGTGATGTCAGGGGTGGCGGATTAGGGGTTAATAATTTTATTTAGTGTCGGGGAGCGGCAGATTAGGGGTGTTTAGACTAGGGGTTTATGTTAGGGTTTAACATAACTTTCTTTTCCCCATAGACATCAATGGGGTTGCGTTACGGCGATCGCCATTCCACTATCGCAGGTGTTTATTTTCTTCCGACACTTTCTCTCCATTGATGTCTATGGGGGAAAGCATGCACGAGCACGTAAAGTCAGGCCTTGGGTTTTGAGCGGTATGGAGCTTATCACACCGTACCGCACAACAAGAGAAGGTTTTTCAGTAACTTTTAATGGCAGCGCTATGGAAAGTGCGACAACGCTAATTTTTTTGTGTTATTTACGCACTCGGTATAGCGCAAAACTTGTAATCTTGGTGGAAGAGAGCTGCAACACAGGATCTGTTGGTAATTTAGTTTTTAATAAACCAATCCAGTGCAATGCATAGGTTGGTATTTATATGTATGTTAATGGGACAATAAAAAATCATCTGTCGTGTAAATGAAACAGTAGCAATGAAATATGTTCATATTTTTAAAATAAAAGTATGTTTAGTTGAAAAAAAAATAAAAGTATATATTTGAATAAAGGGTTAACTGATGACATCATTATTATTGAACATGATTTGATGTAGTGATTTAAAAATGGTCTCAGTAGGGAATTATTGGTAATTAAAAGGTATAGTAAACACACATTTTTTTCTTTCATGATTCAGATAGAGCATGCAATTTTAAGCAGCTTGTCTAATTTACTCCTATTATCAATTTTTCTTTGTTCTCTTGCCATCTTTATTTGAAAAGCATGAATGTAAGCTTAGAAGCCGGACCATTTTCGGTTCAGCACCTAGGCTTTGCTTGCTGATTGGTGGCTAAATTTAGCCACCAATTAGCAAGCACTATCCAGGGTGCTGAACCAAAAATGGGCCAGCTCCTAAGCTCAGATTGCTGCTTTTTCAAATAAAGATAGCAAGAGAATGAAGAAAAATTTAGGAGTAAATTAGACAAGCTGCTTAAAATTGCATGCTCTGGGGCCCATTTATCAAAGGGCTTGCGGACCTGATCCGACACTGCGGATCAGGTCCGCAAGACCTCGCTAAATGCGGAGAGCGATACGCTCTCTGCATTTAACATTGCACCAGCAGCTCATAAGAGCTGCTGGTGCAACGCCGCCCCCTGCTGACTCGCGGCCAATCGGCCGCCAGCAGGGAGCTGTCAATCAACCCGATCATATTCGATCGGGTTGATTTCCGGCGATTCCTGTCCGCCTGCTCAGAGCAGGTGGACAGGGTTATGAAGCAGCGGTCTTTAGACCGCTGCTTCATAAGTTGTGTTTCTGGCGAGTCTGAAGACTCGCCAGAAACACGGCCCTTCAAACTCCGTACGGAGCTTGATAAATGGGCCTGTCTATCTGAATCATGGAAGAAAAAAATTGGGTTTACTATCCCTTTAATGACTAAGCTCATGAAATCAGCATGAAATACGTACGATTATCTGAATTATCACCCCCATAAGTGATATTGTAAATGAATCAATAAAGTTTATTGAAAATTTAATTTAGCTCTTGAATGCGACTGCCTTGGACTTACATTGAGCATTTAACAAGTTCCGCCTACATAATGTGGGGTTTGTAGTTCCTTTTCCCTTTCCTTTTTCTCTGTAAGTCATTGGAGCAGAGGTTTCCAACATAAATATTAAAACTTCTAGATACCAGGAGTGCATATTTATGCAGAACATACATTTGTTGGACATAGACAATGGGAGAGTAGACTGTTTCTCAGGTGGCACATCAAGGAATACCATACCTTTCCCTTAGATATAAGGCATATTTATGCATGAGTTCACATAATGAGGCATATTTATCAAGCTCCGTATAGAGCTTGAAGCTCCGTGTTTCTGGCGAGCCTGCATGCTCGCCAGAAACAGCAGTTACGAAGCAGCGGTCTGAGCAGGCGGATTGACATCGCCGCAATTCAACCCGATCGAGTACGAATCTGCAGGGGGCAGCGTTGCACCAGCTGTTCACAAGAGCTGCTGGTGCAATGCTGAATACGGAGAGCGTATTGCTCTCCGCATTCAGCGCGGTCTGTCGGACCTGATTCGCACTGTCGTATCAGGTCCGACAGACCTTTGTTAAATAGGCCTCAATATGTGGGTCTTGTGGGCCTATGTATTTTCTGTACTGAATAAACCTTTTTTGTCCCTCATATGTTCATAAAACAATGTAATACTAGTGAGATGTCTTTTCACCAAACGTCTGAGGGGGGGGCAAACAATCGGCTAGATTACGAGTCTTGCGTTAGCCTTAAAAAGCAGTGTTGAGAGGCCCCAACGCTGCTTTTTAACGCCTGCTGGTATTACAAGTCTGGCAGGTACAGGTGTACCGCTCACTTTTTTTTCCGCGACTCGAGCATACCGCAAATCCAGTTACGTCAATTGCGTATAACGCCGGTATTACGAGTCTTGGAAGAAGTGAGCGGTACAGCCTCTCCTGTCAAGACTCCTACCGCATTTAAAAGTCAGTAGTTAAGAGTTTTATAAGCTAACGCCGTAACATAAAACTCTTAACTAAAGTGCTACAAAGTACACTAACACCCATAACCTACCTATTAACCCCTAAACCGAGGCCCCCCACATCGCAAACACTATAATTTTTAACGGAGATATATATAAAACAGCGCTTGGACTTAAAATACTTTTGCCTCTCTCTGTAAACCCCCTTCCTGGTCACGAATTTGAAATGATTTGTAGTTGAGAGTGGCGCTACTAAAAGCTAAAAAGTATTAAAAACTATGAGAGGAAATATATGTGTTACCTACTAAATATTTTATGTATATATTTTACCCAAATCAAATAGAAAATTAAATTTCCATAGAAATAAGTATACCTTTACTAGATTATGAATTTAGGAAGAATACATCTGTTCTATTCACATAAATTTCAAATGCATTTTAGTACAATCAAAAGTTTTTATTATATTACAATCATATGCTGAGAAAAAACAAAAAAATATAAAATACACAGCTGTATATCTATATAAATAAAATATTTCACTAATGACTCACAAAGTAAAAACAGATATTGATCTGATAAAATATAAATGAGAGAGCCCAGATAATTTTGAGTCTTTCCTAGTAAAGTAACGATGTCCACAAATATTACTTAGAGGTGTGGTCTGTATATTGAAACAAAAGGATTTGTTGAATTTGTTGGAAAGATTCTCTTAATAACACAATTGTTTCAAACAGTTCATATAGTATCCAAGTTCAATTGATAAAATATCAAAGCTCAAATGAATAGAGTGGCAGAGTTCCCAAATAGATGTTAAAAATCCAGTATGTTTAGCAGGGCGACAATCTTGCTTGTGTATTATTTGCAGTAAACTTAAATGGCACTTTATGAGGTATATGACTTTATGAGGTATATCTGAGCCGCTATATAAGTGGTCTTACCTCCTCCTTCATGTGTTAACCCCGCTTCATAGGTGGTCTTACCTCTTTTTGAATGTGTTTGAAGTCTCTAGGCTTACCGGTCTTTTAAGTTTGGGTAAACGTAGCGATGCAGCGATTCGGTTTTCTTCAGCTTGCGCAAGCTCTCCTATAAACCGATGGCTTCTTTACCTGCTCTTAGTACTCAGGTGTACGCAGGTGTAGATCTGTGTGAGGTCCGTTAATCTTCCTGCACTTAGTACTCTTTGTACGCAGGTTACAGACAGGTGACTGGTTTCTTTAGCTCCGACCAGTATGATAGTGTACCTTTTGGAATGGGTTCCGCAGTCTGGGTTGGCAAAGGGATTCCTTGCAATACAACTTTTTATCACAGTTTTCTACGCGTTTCACCCGCGTTCCGGGCTTTTTGAAAAAGCCCGGAACGCGGGTGAAACGCGTAGAAAACTGCCCATCTGGAGGTCCTCTTCTGCCCGGATCGGATGAAGACTTCTGCCCCTCTGGAGGACCACTTCTGCCCGGTTGGATAAAGACGTCTCAAGGTAGGGTGATCTTCAGGGGGTTAGTGTTAGGTTTTATTAAGGGGGGGATTGGGTGGGTTTTAGAGTAGGGTTGGGTGTGTGGGTGGTGGGTTTTAATGTTGGGGGGTATTATATTTTTTCTTACAGGTAAAAGAGCTGATTACTTTGGGGCAATGCTGATTACTTTGGGGCAAAAGGCCCTTTTAAGGGCTATTTGTAATTTAGTATAGGGTAGGGATTTTTATTATTTTGGGGGGCTTTTTTATTTTATTAGGGGGATTAGATTAGGTGTAATTAGTTTAAAATTCTTGTAATTAATTTTTTTTCTGTAATTTAGTGTTTTTTCGTACTTTAGTTTATTTAATTTAATTGTAGTTAATTGTAATTATTTTAATTATAGTGTAGTGTTAGGTGTAATTGTAACTTAGTTTAGGTTTTATTTTACAGGTAAATTTGTCTTTATTTTAACTAGGAAGTTATTAAATAGTTAATAACTATTTAATAACTATTGTACCTAGTTAAAATAAATACAAAGTTGCCTGTAAAATAAAAATAAACCCTAAGCTAGCTACAATGTAACTATTAGTTATATTGTAGCTAGCTTAGGGTTTATTTTATAGGTAAGCATTTAGTTTTAAATAGGAATAATTTATTTAATTGTAGTTATTTTATTTAGATTTATTTAAATTATATTTGTTAGGGGGTGTTAGGGTTAGGGTTAGACTTAGGTTTAGGGGTTAATAACTTTACTATAGTGGCGGCGACGTTGGCGGCTTCAGATTAGTGGTTAATACATTTAATATAGTTGCGGCGACATGGGGGGCAGATTAGGGGTTAATAACTAAAATGTAGGTGGCGGCGATGTTGGGGGCAGCAGATCAGGGGTTCATAAGTATATTGTAGGTTGCGGCGGTGTCCGGAGCGGCAGATTAGGGGTTAATAATATGATGCAGGTGTTGGCGATGTCGGGAGCGGCAGATTAGGGGATAATAAGTGTAAGATTAGGGGTGTTTAGACTCGGGGTTTATGTTAGGGTGTTAGGTGTAGACATAAATTTTCTTTCCCCATAGGAATCAATGGGGCTGTGTTAGGAGCTGAACGCTGCTTTTTTGCAGGTGTTAGACTTTTTTTCAGCCGATTCTGCCCCATTGTTTCCTATGGGGAAATCGTGCACAAGCACGTTTAGCCAGCTCACCGCTGACTTAAGCAGCGCTGGTATTGAGGTGAGATGTGGAGCTAAATTTTGCTCTCCGCTCACTTTTTAGAGGCTAACGCCGGGTTGAAAAATACCTGTAATACCAGCGTTGTCTGTAGGTGAGCAGTGAGTTGAAACTGAGCGTTAGGTTGTTTGATATATATGGGATATGATTAGAATAGACACTGGTGTCTATTCTAATCATATCCCATATATATAATTTGTTACATGTTGTGTTACATTTTTATGAATACGATGTATATATTTTTATCATATATTTTTTCTTTTATAACCAATGTGGTCACAGTGAATGTTTGATTTACATATTGTATTGAATTATACATATATTGAATTAGAAATGTATTTAATTAGACATTCGATTTTAATTTGCTAGATAGAGATGACCTCTATAATAATTTCCGGGTCATTTAGGGTTTAAATAAGATCCACTATTACACCTGATTATGCCTGATAAAACAGTCTTCTATAGACTGAGAAACGCGTTGCAAATAAAACACTATTTGTCTTTTAATCCACGACCCGGCTTGTTTTGTGGTACCCTGGCCTTTTGAAAAGGACACTTACTCCTGAACCTGAGCGCTAACACTGTCAGCTTCCCGAAGCGGATTTCTATTGTGAGAGCAGTTTTGGAGCAAATTTTCCGGTGTCCAGAGCACATATCCGGCTGTTGGTCTCTAAGATTACCAGTGCTGCACTCCTGTCGTCCATCCTGATTCGGTAGGTTTCCTGGGTGAGACCTCCAGCGTACTGACTGCTGGTTATGATTGTCAGCCTGCCTGTCAGCACCTTATTGATTTAAGGTGCACTTTTCTTGTGAGTAGCTTATTGCACACTTATCACTCCCATTTTGTGTTTAAACGATTCACACTATGTTGGCGCCCCTTGTTTTTGCTTTATCTTAAATGAAAATTGGTTTATACTGTCCCTTTAATCAATAATCTTTTCTATTATAATATATGCAGGGACATTATCAAACATTTAGATGTGTCTGCTAAGGCATATACAATCTAGCTGTATCATGTATATAAATATATACTGTATATATAAATATATAATACCTGAAGATAATTAGCACTTCTCCTTTAAGAAATGAGTGTTTAAATTAGAGAACAATTTATTTTGAAGCAGCATTTTTGCACAGCTCATCAGAAGCAATCAGAGGAAAATGTGATGATGTTTGTACATTTACCTACTAAAGTGAATGCAATGTATTTGTAATGTTTTGTGGAACTTGCTGTGACTTCTACTTCAGTCTCATCTTTTGATGGCAATGGTCTAAGCAGGAGATAAAGCACTGGCCTCTATGGGATGTTTTGGCTTCAAGTAGGACAAGGGAGCCCAAGTGCCTTGCTCCCAGTATTTTAAATGAGCAATAGATTGTTTTTCAACAAGTTTCAAAATTGACAGCAATTTGCTGGCCCCCTGTAAAATATGACAGCCATCAGCCAATCACAGACTCATATACATACACAGTGCCCCAGCGAAAATTGGCACTCACAAGATTATTCCATAAAATCACATTTAAAGGGACATTTTACTGTAAAATGTTCTCTCCTTTAATTTGTTCCCAATAATCCATTGCACTGGCTGGAGTGTATTAAGGACTAGGCTACAAGTGGAGCGCAATATTGCACTTATACAAGCACGATATTTCCGCTCCACTCAGTAATGGCAAGTGCAAGTATATGTACCCTGGTATTACAAGTGATGTGTAATGCGAACCCGACCTCGCGTTCGCATTACCTGCAAGCCTTGAACTTGGATAGTGCGTTCCATAGGCTCCAATGGGAGCTTTGTTCTCATGCTGTCAGACACAGCAAAACACCTAGTGTAGCGCAGGGGGCAATTCGTGCAACGTTGGGCAGCATTTTTTTTAATATATATATGTATATGAATATATACATATATATTTATGTGTTTATATGTCCCCCATAGACGTCAATGTAAAGGCACTTTTCACCCACATTCCGTCACTTTATAACTGCTTTGTGCAGTTTTTTGTTGTTTTTTTAAATAAAAATAAAGATGCTCATTTTTTTTTTATTATTTGTACAGTACTGTCCCCTTTATTTGTGGGGCAATTGGGGCACATTTTTTTCATTAACCAAAGGTCAGAGGTTAATTGCACTTAGTGCAAAGTGAAACCGCAAGCTCACGGGAGCATTAACCAGCCAGTTGCAATGGCTGGCTATTTAACATGTGCCAGTAAACGGGCATATTTGCCCCTTTATGGGCACAAGTTAAAATAACGTAAATTTTTTGCAAACAGCTCCTTTACCCTAGGTGATGGGTTTATTGAGCAAAAACAGCTATTTTAAATACAAAAATAAACACAAATTAACTATTTCCCATACACTTAATAATCTTTAGTAAGTAAAAGAAGTCACTTGGAAAACATTAAGGGGAGCATTTTTTACAGAACAGTGTCACTTTAATTATAAAAAAAAGTTAAATAAGGTCAACATTTCTGCTCCATTTTGAGCCTTTGTCAACACATAATAATGCCTCAAAAGCAGTGATGTGCAGTCACTAGAGGCAGGTGAGGCAGTGCTTCACCTCTCATATGGGCAAAAATATATATATTTTTATTGGCTTTAAAAAAAAAATTGTAATTTTTTTTTCCCAGCATTTTTTTTCTCACAGCTATATGTTGTGCAATGAAGAGGCACAAGCAGGTCTGCCCACCATTACACAACATGCTGCGCCATCTACTGGATGCAAGTGGTTAAGATCATTGCATGGCCCATTAACTGCTTATTTGAGGCAGTCCTATTTGGGCTGAACCAATCCAGTGAGAGGCATTAGTAAGTGGAACATAGGGTTGGGGCTGGATGTTAAATCATATAAAACAAAACAAAAACGGAAAAAAACAACTTTCATATATTTTGTTGCTGTCCTGTGAAGCTGCCAGCTTTGCTAAAGTGAAAAAGAGAGTTCTGTTCTTCCCCTCTAAGTGCAGTGGAATGTGCCACTGTCACTTCCTGAATCCTTCCAGAGCAGGAGAGAGGCACAGAGAGCATTGTTTCACCCACATCTTATTAAAGTAAGATTTTAGTGAAAGGGATTCTGTTAGTGAAAATGATAATTTAATGAATGTGATTTAGTGTTTGTTTACTCTTTTACAGCAGGGTCGTTTTTGTATTTTGTTTACTCAAACTTTACACCCACTAACTTAGCAGCTTGCCTCTGTACTTCACACTAAATTATAGACTAATTTTCTGAACTCTCTGTAGCTCTGCTGTTTTATTACTTAAAATGCAGTGCCCCCCCCCCCCTTGTGTGTGTGTGTGTGTCTCTCTCTCTCTCTTTATCTCTCTATCTATCCATCTCTCTCCTTATGTGTTGTTCTCCCCCATGGTCTCTTTCTCTCTCTCTTTCTCTCTTCCTCCCCCTCTGACTCTCATCCCTTATGTAATGAAAGAATCTATAAGCATAATTTGCAGCATTAAAGTAAAAAGTATGTTTTAAACATATTTTAATGGGCATGGATTTCTAGATCTCATAATCAGAGCAAGCATTGTGTTATCTGGCAAGAGTTTCTGTTACAATCCTTTAAACTAAAATCAGATGTTTACTAAGTTGACCAGTTTTCCAAGACACCATTTAAAGGGACATGAAACCCATATGAAACCCATATGCAAATTTAAATAACTTTCCAATTTACATCTAATATCTAATTTTCTTCATTCTTTTGATGTCCTTTGTTGAAAATCATATCTAAATATGCTCAGTAGCTGCTGATTGGTGGCTGCACATAGATACCTCATGTGATTGGCTCACCCATGTGCATTGCTATTTCTTCAACAAAGGATATCTAAAGAATGAAGGCGTATCCTGCCACTGCCTCACCAGCCTCTGACGTCACTGCACGTCACTGCTCAAAAGTACAAGTTAGTTGACATACATGTTGCTCTTTTGCATTCGTTTAAATACAGTAGGTGCATTATAGCCAGGTTTAGTCCGTTCACAATACATTTTATCAGCTGTAGTTTGTGATTTTTTTTTATTTATTTTTTTAAAGTTGGAATTTTATGATTCTGTTAACTGAAACTTTAAAAAAAAAAAAAATCACCTTCCTTGCTTCCACAATTAGAATATGGCAAGCTGCCATGTTCTCTTCTACTTGTACAGTGGTGCTGGAATAAAATTAGCAGCTAATGATCCAAGCAGTTGCAAGTTGTTTGCGTTTTCTTTTTTTATCATTTTGTAAGGCAATCAAAAATGCTGTGTTTTACTTAAATTATTAACACATTCAGCGTCTGTTCAGACTGGGAATTCTAATAATTTTAATGATATGGCCATTTTGTGTAATTAAACATAAATATGCATTAGTGTAGAAAATGAGAAGAGTGAAATAAGTTAGTAAAATAAATGATTATATTATATTCAGCAATCATTATTATTATTGTTACTATATACAAATCCCTGAAGAAGTCTGTTTCGATCAGATGAAATGCTTTGGACAAAACTAGGCAATATATTTATCTTTATGCTTATATTATAAGTAGCATAGTGGTCACAAAAAGTAAAAAATAGTGGTCACTGTCTGATTTATTTAAATGTATTTGAACAATACTTATAATAGTATGTGACATTACTAGATTTAATCTTTTGTATAACCCTTTACAGTTTGGAGACCTTTTTTTTTTTAAACCAATTCACTTTCCTGTGTTACTGGGGTAAAATTATAATAGTTGCTTAAAATTCACACATTTTCCGCTAAAAATGAATACCCACATTAAAGGGATAGTAAACCCCAAAATTTTATAGAACATACAATTTTAAACAACTTTCCAATTTAATTCTATTATAGGCTGACCATATTTCCTTGAGACAAAAATGGGACATTGAGCAGTCAAAAACGGGACGGGGTTAATATTCTTTATTTATATGAAAAAAAGTACAATTTTAACAAAAGTTAACTTTTATGACATGAATTTAAACTATTGAGCCAACATTTATCCTTCAGTGACAGAAGAACTCATACAAAACTTTTTAGGTAGACGTAGAGCTAGAGGGGGACTGTATTTCATCATGATTGTACCATGAATATTTGTCTGATGAAACAAATTTACACAGCAAAATTCGGTCTTTCAACACCATATAATAAAACTTCTCACACTCCATGGGCTGATGTATCATGTATATGAAATTATTTTTACTCAAAATTTGATGCACACTGACTTATAAAGACACCCTATAAAATGCTTTTTATTATAACTGTTGTTAAGGGAAATAAAATTACTTATCCAATAACCATTCTAATGACGAAGGTTCCCTCCATTAGATTACATCCATCATGCCCCCCCCCCCACACACACACACACAATATTCATTAATATTAATATATATTATGGAACTTGTCTCAGACTCATTGTCACTTTTAAACAGATGGATAGCCAAGCCAAATTTGTTGTTTAAACAAAGAAAATTAAAGAGAACATGCTTATATAATAAGAAGAGCTGATTCTGAAGCTTGCGAACAAAAGTATTACAATTTAATTTATCATAAAAACAACAAACATGCTTTAAAAAAGTGAGATTATCCTATGTTATCAAGGCAAATTCCCCCATATTAACTGATTTTAAAGGGTAAAAGCCTCTGAACTTGCGTTTGGTTTGAATATCTGGATAGTAGTTGTAGATTTTTTTTAGCCGAGTTGCCCAAAATCATTGTTACACATGTAAATGGTGGAAGAACTGATAAAAATGTGGAACTACATAGTTACTTGATAATAACCGTTATTTTATAACGCCTGTACTACAACCAGCACTGCAGCAGCATAATAATAATAAGCATATGATATAATAAATGACAATTAATTTAATTTAATTGATTGCCAGGCACAGACACTGGTCTTACCTTGGCCGTGCACAATTCTTGCAGAAGCTGAAGTTCAGAACATAGACTGTAGACAGTTGAATCGATCTACTTCCAGACCAGACCATAACACTAGTTTGTATGTTGACTTCACACGTCTGTGACACAAACAAGAAGAAGATGGCAACAAGAATTATCTCTCTGGTGTCTGGTGATGGTGAGGTCAGCCTATAATTCGGATGATGGCGAGGCAGCGGCTAAAGGCAGATGATTGATCATCACATCAGATCCAGATAATGACTGACTGAATCTTAGATATTTTTAGTCCAACTCCTGCCGACCCCTGTGCTGAGCCTGTCCTGAGTGTAAGTTACTAGTAAAGTATTGGCACTACTGCAGCTGAGCTAGCTAGTAATCTAACTTCCCTCACGCTGACCAGTGACCAGTCTCCCTCCTAGGCTCAGTCTGACAGCTCACGACTGAGTACTGACCTGCTGTCACTGACTCTTTATAGGCACCTATCAATGACACACCCCTAATTTTGAAGAGCACGGGCGGCATAGACTGCTAAGACTGCATGAAGACTGCATGCTGTGGATCATGTGGGCACGGCCACCCAACCCCAACCCGGTTGCAGTTAAAAAAAAAAAAAAAAAAGTTTTTTTAAAAAACTGCCCTCCCCGCCGGCCGGGAGTTTAAAAAAAAATTTAAGTGGTGTGTGTGCAATAAAAAATTACACTTGCGCTGCCCGCACGGTCCGATAACCCTCAAAACTGAACAAAATGACTATTAATAAAGAAAAGACGTTACAGGGGAAAAAACATAAAATAACGGTACTGTCCCTTTCAAAACGGGACGTATGGTCAGCCTATTCTATTATCACATTTTCTTAATTCTCATGTTATCCTTTGCTGAAGGGACAGCATTGCACTAATGACAGGAAGCTGAAAATATCTATTTAGCCAATCACAAGAGACAAATGTGTGCAGGCACCAATTAGCAGCAGCTCCCACTAGTGTATGATATGTGCGTATTTATTATTTAACAAGGGATACTAAGAGAACGAAGCACATTTGAAAATAGAAGTGAATTTAAAATTGTCTTAAAATGACCTGCTCTATCTGAATCATGCAAGTTTAATTCTGACTTTCCTATCCCTTTAAATAGTCCTGGCCATAGAGTGAGTAAGAAACTTTACCCAGCCACAGACACAAGCAAATAAAAAAAAATGAGGTCAAAATTTCAGTTGTGTTTTTATTTTTTTTAATAATTTATTTTGATGGGAAAAACGAGGTGCACCATGGTAGATAAAGGTGGATTGTGCATATCTAAAAGTAAGATAGTAATATTTGAATGTGGATTGAATAAAGTTTGCCCTGATTCCATTACCTCATTGTTTCTCAAACGCAGTCCTCAAGTAACCCCCAGCAGGCCAGGTTTTCATTATAGCTGAACAAGTGCACAGGAGAAATAATTAGCAGATGAGTGAGAGCAGGTTAGTAACCATGGTTACTGATCAGCTGATTACTTCACCTGTCCATTGGTTCAGCAATAATGAAAACCTGGTCTGTTGGGGGTACTTTAGGACCGCGGTTGAGAATCACTGCTTTACCTAGGAAACTACAAGTGTTGTAGTTAGCCCAGTGATATAACTAATTTCATATGAATAATGTAACTAATCTCATATAAATGAACATATTTATCAAAATAAATTATTTAAAGGGACAGTGAACCCAATTTTTTTTATTTCATGATTTCATGATTTAGATAGAGCATGTTATTTTAAGCAACTTCTTAATTTACTCCTATTATCAATTTTTCTTCGTTCTCTTGCTATCTTTATTTTAAAAGCAGGAATGTAAATCTAATAGCAGCCAGCCCATTTTAGGTTCAGCACCATGGATAGTGCTTGCTTATTGGAGGCTTATATTTACCCACCAATAAGCAAGCATATCCCAGATTCTCAACCAAAAATGGGCCGGCTCCTATGCATCACATTCCTGCTTTTTAAATAAAGATAGCAAGAGAACGAAGAAAAATTGATAATAGGAGTAAATCAGAAAGTTGCTTAAAATTGCATGCTCTATCTTAATCATTAAACAAAAAAAATGTGTTTAGTGTCCCTTTAAGCATTCAAATGCTTGCAACTATTTTCCCTTTCTTAGCCACTGAAAGTATCACACATCAGTTTTATTAATTATTTTTTACAAAAAGATCTATATTTTGACCTTTCTCTGTGATGCAACAATTTTATAATTTGTTTATATCTGCCCTGGAGAACAGCAAAGCCGCTTTCAACATGACACATGCAATGACAGATTTCTGCTTTAGCCTTGTGATTTGTTATGGCATTGCATTGTAATATTGCATTCTAATGTGTATCATTGCTTCAGTCACATTAAAATCAGGCAAGAAAGGTTTTGATGGTTGGCATTCTTCACTGGACATATCAGAAAGAGGTTTACCTTCCTACTGATTAAACAAGAATATTTAGATAGTGACAGCAATCAGGGCCGCCATCAGGGGGTGACAGGGGTGACTCCTGTCAGGGGCGCAATGGGCTAGGGGGGCCCCATGAGGCAAGAACTAAAAAAAAAAAATTTGGCAGCCACCAGTGGGTACTACAGCAGAGTGCTAATTGAGCATGGGAAATGTGATTACAAGGAGTAAAGTATTAGCATTCGAGAGGATTTCTGAGTGTGCACTAAACCACTATGCACAGTGTGAGACAGACTTGGCACTTTGTTTGTAGAGTGTGTGCCTGAGTCAGACAGCTGATCACTTTCATTTGCAGAGGAGGTAGGAATTACTTAGCAAATGTTTTTTATTTTTTTGTGCAATTTAAGATTGTAACTTCAGTGTGGTAGTAGTTGTATGGTGGGGCCAGGGGTCCATAAAAACACATTTTTTTTTAGCAGCAGTGTATTTATGATTATTTTACAATGCTGTAGAAATTCTATATTTAAAACCATGCAGAAATGTTTCCTCCTCAATACACAAATGATATATATTACATTCCAGTTTACTGCCCCTTTATGCAAGGACTTTCCAGATACAAGGAGGCATTTTATTTTTACATCTGCATAACATGTTATACTCTCAGACTAAGATTGCTCAGTGTTGGAAATGAGACAGGTTAACTTAAAACTGTTCAGTTTACTCTACAGCTGACTTAATTTTGAAATGCATACTAACAAGCTTAAATCCTGCATTTAACCAGATCTAATTGTATGAGTACCACAGCTTATGGTTCCACCGAGATCATATAGAGGACAGCATTTTCAAAATCCACAAGTACAGCTGACAGATGGGAACATTTGTACACTATATTTGAAGTGGTGCTCTTGGTTGGGGAAAATGGGGAAAATATGTCAACCTTTTAAAAGTACTTTTCTTCATCTAGCCATCTACCCAGATCATTAATGTACAATTTTGAATTCACAGAATTATTTTTGTTTGCACATTTACAAATATGATTCTTTAAAAAGTGATTTCTTAATTTCTGCATTTTTTTTTATCATGCATGTCACACACTGTTGATTTAGGGGATGCAAGGTGCATAAATGTTTCCTCCTGTGAGTGTTTCTGTGGGTGTCTGTGTTTATGTCTTTGTGCTTTGGTTTGTGTCTCTCTATGAGTGTGTATGTATTTTTTTTCTGTTGGTATCTCTGTGAGGGTGGGTGTGTATGTCTTTGTGCATTTTCTGTGGATGTCTGTGAGGGTGTGTGCATATGTATTTGAGCTTTTTCTATGGGTGTCTCTGTGAGGGTGGGCGTGTGTTTGTCTTTGTGTATTTTCTCTGGATGCCTCTGTGAGGCTTGGTGTGTATGTCTGTGTTTTCTGTGGATGTCTCTGTGAGGGTGTGTGTGTGTGTGTCTGTGTTTTCTGTGGATGTCTCTGTGAGGGTGTGTATTTTCTGTGGGTGTCTCTGTGAGTGTGTGTGTATGTCTTTGTGTGTTTTCTGTGGGTGTCTCTGTGAGGGTGTGTATTTTCTGTGGATGTCTCTGTGAGGGTGTGTATTTTCTGTGGATGTCTCTGTGAGGGTGTGTATTTTCTGTGGATGTCTCAGTGAGGGTGTGTATTTTCTGTGGATGTCTCTGTGAGGGTGTGTATTTTCTGAGGCTGTCTCTATTGGTGTTTCCTTGGGTGTATGTGCAAGTTTGAGTTTGTGTGTGTGTGTCCATTGTCTGTTCCTTTTTAGGACATTTTTACCTTACTACTGATTATTCACATCTTTCTACAGACTTTGAGACTAATGAGACCTTTCTGGAAGTCACCAATCCACCATTTAACCTTTAAATTATTGTTTAGGCAGTTCAGGGCCCTTCCTTTCAGCCACTGCATGCTGTTGTCATCATTTAGTTGGCATCTTCCTTTACAAAAAGATAATCAGAACTCCATATTTTGTTTTCTAAATCTCCTTTTTTTTTTTTACAAAACTGTAGTTTACCTCATTACTTGTCAAGTCAATGTAAACAAGTGCTAAGTGTCTGTTTGGGTGTCTGTGTCTGAGTTTCTTTGCATGTTTGCTAGAGTGTCTATATGTGAATCCTTATGTGTGAGTGTGTGTGTTTGTATGTTACTACCTTTACAACATTTCCAAGTTTAAATAGACACTTAAGAATAAAGTGCATATACGTTTTAGTCACTTGGTCAAAAATTGCACATGTCAAACGGGGGGGGGGGCCCTGATCAATGGTTAAGTCAGGGGCCCCAAAATGTCTAGTGGCGGCCCTGACAGCAATTCATATACAGCGAGTTACACACTGTAATACACAATGTAAACAGGTTTAATGTATCTGCATATTATTTGCAAAATATCTACATTTTATCTGTTCAATTATTGTAGACCATGGTGATTATGCTGAAGATTTAATTTAATTGTATTTGTATCCATGTGCAAACTGATATTTCATTATTAGGGTATGTTAAATGACCACTTAATACAGTAGAATTACATAATTATCAAGTGCATAATAAAAAGACAAGGCAGTTACACCTATTCTGCATTTCAACTAAACAGTAGATTTTTTTCTGGCAAATTTATTTTCTCTCCCATTTTCCGGACCCTGTATCATATGACAGACATCAGCCAATCACAGACTAGTATACGTATATCCTGTGAGCTTGTGCACATGCTCAGTACGATCTTGTTCTTCAGAAAGCATGCATATAAAAAAACGTGTACAAATTGATAATGGAAGTAAATTGCAAAGTGTCTTAAAACTGCATGTTCTTTCTGAATCATAAAAGTTTATTTTGGCTTGAGTGTCCCTTTAACAGGATTTAAAGGGCCAGATTATCTAAGTTTCATTAGCATGCCAATATATATCACCACAACCGTCTCATGGGCAGCCCTCACAGAATTTTCTAAGATAAAGGGCTGAACCTGTTAAGCCAGGCAAGTTTGGAGCTGACTTCTATAGAATGGTAATGAAGCTCTCTGGGAAAAGAAAATAAGACAGGGAGCATCCAGCAATGAAAGCAATTTTTTTAACCCCTTAAGAACAGATGTTTTTCTCCGTTTCTGATCTTAAATGACATAGGCCCTTTGGCACTTTTGCTCAGTATTGATTTCACCATAATTATCTTTTCCCATATATATAAACTGTTTTTAACAGACAAGAAGGGCTTTCTTGTGATACCCGAAAATTGGGAAACATTTAAAAAAAACTTTTTTTTTGCACTTTTCGTTATAATCATTTCTACAAACATACACCTAGATTACGAGTTTTGCGGTAACAGGGCTGTGGTGCTAACGTGCAGTTTATTCTCACCGCTCACTTACATACATTGCTGGTATTACAGGTTTTTACAAACCCGGCGTTAACAGACAAAAAGTGACCGTAGAGCAAAATTTTGCTCCACACTTCACTCCAATACCAGCGCTGCTTAAGTCAGCGGTGAGCTGGTCGTACATGTTCGTGCACGATTTCCCCATAGGAATCAATGGGGAGAGCTGGCTGAGAAAAAGTCTAACTCCTGCAAAAAAGCAGCGTATAACTCGGTAACGCAGACCCATTGATTTCTATGGGGAAACTAAAGGTATGTTTACACCTAACACCCTAACATGAACCCCCGAGTCTAAACACCCCTAATCTTACATTTATTAACCCCTAATCTGTCATCCCCAACACCTACATTATATTTATTAACCCCTAATTTGCTGCTCCAGACATCGCCGCCACTATAATAAACATATTAACCCCTAAACTACTGCCCCCAACATCGCTGACACCTACATTATATTTATTAACCCCTAATCTCCCTCCCCCAATGTCACCGCCACCTACCTACATTTATTAACCCCTAATCTGCTGCTCCTAACGTCACTGCCACTATTTTAAATTTATTAACCCTAACACCTCCTAACTTAAATATAATTTAAATAAATCTAAATAAAATTACTATCATTAACTAAATTATTCCTATTTAAAACTAAATACTTACCTATAAAATAAACCCTAAGCTAGCTACAATATAACTAATAGTTACATTGTATCTAGCTTAGGGTTTATTTTTATTTTACAGGCAAGTTTTATTTATTTTAACTAGGTAGAATAGTTATTAAATAGTTATTAACTATTTAATAACTACCTAGCTAAAATAAATACAAATGGACCTGTAAAATAAAACCTAACCTAAGTTACAATAATACCTAACACTACACTACAATTAAATAAATTCCCTACATTAAATACAATTAAATTAAATTAGCTAAATCACAAAAAAAACAAACAATAAATTACAGAAAATAAAAAACAAATTACAAGATAGTTAAACTAATTAAACCTAATCTAATAGCCCTATCAAAATAAAAAAAAACACCCAAAATAATAAAAACCCCTAGCCTACAATAAACTACAAATAGCCCTTAAAAGGGCCTTTTGCGGGGCATTGCCCCAAAGAAATCAGCGCTTTTTCCTGTAAAAAAAAATACAAACAGCTGTTTGGATCAGCCAATAGGATTGAACTTCAATCCTATTGGCTGATTGCATCAGCCAATAGGATTTTTTCAGCCTTAATTCCGATTGGCTGATAGAATTCTACCAGCCAATCATAATCTAAGGGACGCCATCTTGGATGACGTCATTTAAAGGAACCTTCATTCAGTAAGAAGACTCCGGATGAAGAGTATGCTCCTCGTCGGATGTCTTGAAGATGGAGCCGCTCCGTGTCGAATGGATGAAGATAGAAGATGCCGTCTGGATGAAGACTTCTGCCCGTCTGGAGGACCACTTCGCCCGGCTTGGATGAAGACTTCTCCTGGCTTTGCTGAGGACTTCGGCCCCAGTTGGATGAAGACTTCTGCCGCTTCCTTGAGGATGGTTGTCCGGTCTTCAGAACTTCAGGGGGTTAGTGTTAGGTTTTTTTAAGGGTGTATTGGGTTGGTTTATTTTTTAGCTTAGGGCTTTGGGCTGCAATAGAGCTAAATGCCCTTTTAAGGGCAGTGCCCATCCAAATGCCCTTTTCAGGGCAATGGGGAGCTTAGTTTTCTTTTTTAGTTAGGCTTTTATTTGGGGGGTTTGGTTGTGTGGGTGATGGGTTTTACTGTTGTGGGGTTTGTATTTATTTTACAGGGAAAAGAGCTGATTTCTTTGGGGCAATGCCCCGCAAAAGGCCCTTTTAAGGGCTTTTTGTAGTTTATTGTAGGCTAGGGGTTTTTATTATTTTGGGTGGGCTTTTTTTATTTTGATAGGGCTATTAGATTAGGTGTAATTAGTTTGACTATCTTGTAATTTGTTTTTTATTTTCTGTAATTGAGGTTTTTTTTGTGATTTAACTAATTTAATTTAATTTATTTAATTGTATTTAATGTAGGGAATGTATTTAATTGTAGTGTAGTGTTAGGTGTTAGTGTAACTTAGGTTAGGTTTTATTTTACAGGTCAATTTGTATTTATTTTAGCTAGGTAGTTATTAAATAGTTAATAACTATTTAATAACTATTCTACCTAGTTAAAATAAATACAAACTTGCCTGTAAAATAAAAATAAACCCTAAGCTAGATACAATGTAACTATTAGTTATATTGTAGCTAGCTTAAGGTTTATTTTATAGGTAAGTATTCAGTTTTAAATAGTAATTATTAAGTTAATAATAGTAATTTTATTTAGATTATTTTAAATTATATTTAAGTTAGGGGGTGTTAGGGTTAGGGTTAGACTTAGATTTAGGGGTTAATAAATTTAATATAGTGGCGGCGACGTTGGGGGCGGCAGATTAGGGGTTAATAAGTGTATGTAGGTTGTGGCGATGTTAGGGACAGCATATTAGGGGTTAATAATATTTAACTAATGTTTGCGAGGCGGGAGTGCGGCAGTTTAGGGGTTAAAATGTTTATTCTAGTGGCGGCGATGTCCGGAGCGGCAGATTAGGGGTTAATAATTTTATTTTAGTGTTTACAATGCGGGAGGGCCTCGGTTTAGGGGTTATTAGGTAGTTTATGGGTGTTAGTGTACTTTTTAGCACTTTAGTTATGAGTTTTATGCTACGGCTTTGTAGTGTAAAACTCATAACTACTGACTTTAAAATGCGATAGGAATCTTGACAGGAGAGGGTCTACCGCTCACTGTTTGGCCTCCCAGGACAGACTTGTAATACCGGCGCTATGCAAGACCCATTGAAAATAGACTATACGCAATTTACGTAAGTCGATTTGCGGTAAGGCCAAAAAAGTGTGCGATGACCTTAAACCTGCAAGACTCGTAATACCAGCGGTAGTGAAAAAGTAGCCTTAGGACCGGCTAACACTGCTTTTTCAGTTTACCGCAAAACTCGTAATCTAGGTGATAGTGTAGCTATAGAAACATTTCTCCAGATAAATTCATTATGGTGTCTTGATTTGAGGAATACCCCATATGTCTAGGTTTCTAAGTAATTTATAGCAAATATTAGCCAAATACTACAAAAATTAAATTTTCGGCTTATTGTTAAAATTAAGCTAAATAGCAGTCACCCAATTCAAAACTGCTACACAAAAGTATATATTTGTAGAATTTAGACAACACAGGGTATAATGTTTAATCTTTTTATCACCAGGGCAGAAAATAAAATGTAGTGACTAAAACCCCCACCAAAATAAACACTTTCTAAAAATAAATTGATTAAAAAAAAACTTTATTAAAAAATATTTAAAAAATACATAAATACACTTTATTAAAATACATTTTAATACTTTTTTTCCAGATTCATGTTCACAAGGAGAGAAATGGAGGAGTCAAGACAAGCCACTGTTAACAAACAGTGGCTAGTCATTTTTGACATGTGATCACTGTGACTGGCTGTCACAGTAATCACATAACCATGGGGCACTTTTTTGGGCATAATTGGACTGCCTCACACCTGAGAAATCCAGTGATTGCCCAGTGAGCCTTATACCATCATGCATTGCAGCAGACCATTATCTAGGTTCCATTTTAAGTCTACAATCACTGTGAATGGCTGTCACAATGATTTTATACACAGTAACAGTCATATTTGACTGTTACTGTACTGTTACTGGATAGCCTCACATACAGGCATCCAGCAACAGAATGAGATACGCACTTAGCGCATTGTGTATGATTGTTTGATGTAATGGTGGCACCCCACTGAGTGTATGTGATCACAGGGCCACCATGTCCCTGTGATGTCTAGCCTGGGGTTGCCTTCAATATGCTATTTGTGCAATACCACATTTATGAGACATACAAAAATAGCTTAGTCTTGCAGCTGTCGCTCTTCAACAGCTAAGGGGTTAAGCGCATACAAATCTAATTACACTGTTTTCTTTTACTTTGCATTTGGATGTAGTTTCGCAAACATGTCTCTTTGCTTCAGTTTAATAAGGACATTGTGTAACATGCTTAAAGAATATAATGAAAACTGTGAGACAATTTCATACACATCCAAGAATCACCCCTGTTCAGCTTACTTGCCACAGAAATCTTTACTTTCTTTACTTACTTTCCATTTTGTTTTGGGAAATTACAATGTATTTTAAATATGAGTGTCATGAGATGCAGGACATATGCAGGACACAGCAATGATGGTACAACTCTATTTTATTGCAGAGCATAGCAATACACATCTAGTCAGGTTGATTGTACTAAACTAACTGCGACACAGACACCGGACCAAAGCCCCGCCCCCCAAACTAGTGACATCACATCCTGCTCTCATCACATCTTCCCCTTTTTCAAAGGCGAAGCATACATTTGCATATAACAAATAACAAGGTATACGAACAGAGTATACAAAATTTTTTTTTTTTTTTTAGAACATTATATGAACAAATAGGTTAGAAAACATAAACAAATAAATTACATCCTGACTTGGACATAGTGGGTAGACTACCCTAGTCCACAGTGACCATGGGATTATTCTGCCCATACTTCCGGTCACTGTTCTAGCTAAAGTCAGTCCCTATATCGGGCCGGAAGTTTCACCACTCTTCCGCTTGATGTAACTTTGCATGAACTGTCCTCTGATACAGAAGGTGGTGAATTAGAGTCTGCTGGAGGCAAAGACATATCCCCGCTGTGATCTTGCTGAGGGGAAGGCACCTCTCTTAAAACAGGGGATCCCACCAGCGGTGGTACTGAGGCATCCAGTTCCAGACTCAGGTACAGGCTGAAGATGTCTTCGGTTACGGCGTGTAACCGTCCCTCCCTCAGTAAGGACTGTATAAGACCTTGGTTCTGGAGAGCGGCCAACTACCGTAGCAGGCGTCTTCCATTTCTTCTCATCGTCCAGTTAAATTCTGACACTTTGGCCCGCTTTCAGTTCCTGTAAGGGCCTGACAGAATGTCTCCTGTCGTAGAAGAAACGATAACCCTTTTTGGCCTCTTCATCCCTCCTAAGGACTTCGTCCCGAGGAACAGGGCCAGGCGGCTGGAAGACACCCACTGAGGGTAAAGTGGTGCGAATCTGGCGTCCTAGCATCAGCTGTGCCGGGCTAAACCCGGTGGCTTGAATGGGCGTCGCCCTGTATGACAAGAGGGCTAGGTACGGCTCAGATTGCTTTAGAATGAATTTTGTTGTTTGAACTGCCCTTTCAGCCATTCCGTTGGCCTGCGGATAATGTGGACTTTACGTGGAATGTACAAAATCATACTCCCTGCTGAAAACACTGAACTCTGTAGAAGCGAACTGCATACCATTATCACTCACTAGCTCCATTGGAATGCCCCAGCGGGCGAACAAGCTCTTCAGGCGAATGATAACGGCCTGACTTGTGATATCATTCAGGGGTGCAATCTCCAAATACCTGGAATAGTAGTCGATCACAACAAGGAACTTTTTCCCGTGCAGTTCGCACAAATCAGCAGCTATTTTCTGCCACGGCCCCGCAGGCAGCGGAGTAGACATCAAGGGCTCCCTTCTCTGAGTAGGCCGGCGTTCCCGGCAAAAGGCACATTTAGACACGTGATTTGCAATGTCGGAGCTGATACCAGACCACCACACAGCTGTAGCTGCCCTTTCTCTGCACTTTGTAATGCCTAAGTGGCCATCGTGAATCCTGTTTAACATCTCCTTCCTCATGCTGACAGGAATTACAATGCGGTCTTGGTACAGCATCAACCCCTCCAGCTCCGTGAGCTGCGACCTCTCTGGCTGGTAAGCATTTAAAGACATCCAGGCTGCCCGGCTCTCGGGCCAGCCTTCTTTTATGTACCTTATAACTTCTTGCAGATCTGTGTCCAAATATGTCTCTTTCTTTATCTCTTCCAGTTTCCTTGAGGAAATAGACTTAGAGGCCAGAACTGAATCAACATACACTTTCACATCCGATTCTGTGGAGGATTCTTCAGCAGCAGCCAGCGGGAGCCTGGATAGTGTATCCACCACAACCAGTTGTTTCCCCGGCACATGCACTGCCTGAACATTGAACCTGAGCAGTCTCATTAAAAGTCTCTGGCATCTCAAGGGTGTTTTGTCAATGTCATAAGAGTTGATTAGAGGGACTAGCGGTTTGTGGTCAGTTTCCAGACTAAATTTCTCCAAACCCACTAGATAGCGCTGGAAGCGCTCACAAGCCCAAACTTCAGCCAGGCACTCTCTCAATTTGAGCGTATTTTGACTCTGCAGCCGTCAGTGTGCGGGAACAGTAGGCGATGGGCTGTAGTTTATTTCCGTTCAGCTGCAGGAGTGCAGCCCCCAACCCATAACTGCTTGCATCGGCACTAACCACAGTCTTTTTTGAAGGGTTGTAGAACCCCAGCACTGGGGCAGACCCCAGCAGGGACTTGGCATGCAGGAAAGCTTTTTCTTGTGAAGGTCCCCAGACTCAGGCAACATCTTTCTTAAGCAACTCTGTGATTGGGTGTAAAACTGTTGATAAATCCGGAAGAAACTTGCCCACGTAATTTACAAGGCCCAATATCTGTCTCAGCTCATGTACATCAGAGGGGCTTTTCATCTGTTCAATAGCACGAATTTTCTCGGGGTCTGGCTTGATGCCGTCCCCGTTGATGATATGCCCAAAGTAGCATAATTCAGTTTTCCTAAAATGACATTTTTCTTTATTCAGCTTCAGCCCAGACTCTTTGATAGCCTGTAGCACACAACTCAAACGCTGATCATGCTCCTCCACTGTAGACCCATACACTAGAATGTCGTCCATGACGACCGCTGTGCCCACGTGGTCACTCAGGAGAGAACTCATTTCCCTTTGAAATATTTCAGGAGCGGAGGATATCCCAAAGGGGAGTCTGCAGAAGCAGAACCGACCTACCGGTGTGATAAAGGTAGTCCGTTTGCGGCACTTTGGATCCAGGGGGATCTGCCAAAAGCCGCTAGAAGCGTCTCTCTCTTCACTGCCTCATTCAACCTTTTCAGGTCCACACAGATGCGCACCTTTCCGTTTTTCTTTGCAACTGGAACAATGGGGGCACACCAATCAGTCGCTTCAACAACCTCTTCAATAACCCCCATAGACTTCATGCGCATAAGCTCCTTCTCAACTTGAGGCATGAGCGGGAATGGAATTCTACGAGGAGTAGAAATACTGTATGGGACTGCGTCACTCTTAAGTGCTATACGAACTGGTTTGCAATTCAGTAAGCCCAACTCGCCAAACATATCTTCGGAAATCTCATTCACTCTGGCCACGAGGCCCAAGTCACAGGCTGCTTTTCTGCTCAATAAATTGTTAACACACTGACCTCGAATCACATGCACCACATGGTGAACTTTCTTTGCTTGTACTCATAGCTGGCAAGAAATTTCCCCGCACAATCAATGCGGCCACCAGGACTATGGACATTTGTAGTAACCTTCGCCAGCTGGGGCTGTCGAGGCAGTTTCATAAATTCAGCAAAACACATTACAGTGATATCTGCTCCTGTGTCAATCTTAAAATCAACTTTGTCTCCCATTACAGTAAAAGTAACTTTCCAATCTTCCTCTGAACTTGGCCGTTCCACAACGGACCCCACAAAAGACACTTCCTGACCCTCCTGGTCACCGTCCACCTGCATCTCCTTAATGTATTCAGTTCTACACACCACTTCAAAATGGCCCATTCTGTTACATTTTCTGCATCTTTTATCCCTGGCCGGGCATATAACACTCTGATCATGAGCACGGTAGCACCGCGTGCATCGGGCATATTGCGCCCATCCTTTTCCAGGCCTTTCCAGTACTTTAGATCTACCGCTCACACTGAGCCTTTCACTAGCATTTTTCCTAGACTGTTGCGCTTCATCCACAATACTCTCAGACCTCAGATCAGCACTTTTCTTTTTCGCCAGTTCACTCTGGCGGGCCATCCTAATAGCCCCGTCTAACGTTAAATCAGGCTCTAACTGCAGCTTCAGTGAGACTTCAGCATCTGCAATCCCAATAACTCTTCTGTCTCTGATTTGCTCTTCTTTAGCAACACCAAACTCACAGAATTCAGCTAGTTCATACAGGCTGCGCACAAATGACTCCACAGATTCTCCCACACGCTGATTACGTTTGTGAAAACAAGCTCTCTCATGAATCACATTTCTTTTGGGCACAAAGTGGGCACTGAGTTTATCCATAACTATATCAAAGTCAAATTCTTCCCCCTCTTGGAAAGTAAAAGCATTGAACACTGGCTCCACATCTTTCCCCATAGAGTATAAAAGAGAATTAACTTAGTACTTCACCACTCTCCTTGTTCAGTTTGGAAGCAATCCTGAAGCGCTGAAACCGCTGACGCCATGTGGGCCAAGCTTCAGGCTGAGAGAAGTCAAAAGGCTCAGGTGGGGTAAACTTTGACATTGCAGTCGATCAGGAACAGAAGCGCAGTCCAGAACTTCTGACACCATGTCATGAGATGCAGGACATATGCAGGACACAGCAATGATGGTACAACTCTATTTTATTGCAGAGCATAGCAATACACATCTAGTCAGGTTGATTGTACTAAACTAACTGCGACACAAACACCGGACCTAAGCCCCGCCCCCAAACTAGTGACATCACATCCTGCTCTCATCACAATGAGTTTTACAGTTCACATTGAATACAATTTTAAAAAGTAAAAAAATATATATTTTATAGCGGAATATATATCAGCATTTATCAACCTAAAAATTATTTTTGCTTTGTTTAGTTACAGTGTGTATGTTCACAATTAATCCTATGTATTTTGTGATATTATTTTCTTAGTGTATGTTATACCCTCTCAGCTGAAGTGTAACTAGAGGGGTTTCAGAGGTCTCAATTGCGACAGGGCCTGTACCTCTAGGGCACCCATCTGGCCCTGCAATTAGTAAGGGCATTGCTACCAGGGTCCTGGCAGTGGACTTGCAACTTTTGTCCCGAGGCAACTGGCAGTAGTAGTGATTTAGCTAAATACAGTATATATCATTATCTTTGCTTATCACAGTTGGCAATATGTTGACACCTCTGTACAATGATGTTTAATTATCTAAAGGTGCTGCCTGGACACCATTGCAAACTCTAAGCCCTTCCCCCCTCCTTAACTATTGCTGCTTACTGTGCCATCAGTGGAGGAATCAGGGCCGACACAGTGCACAAATCTGCCTAAGTCCCTCAATTGAACTCTGCTTCTGTCCTGTGAGCAGTTTGCACTGGGCCCACTGCCCCCCTAGGGGCCTGGTGGTTCCCAGAATCCACATGCATCACTTCTGGCCCCTCAATGTGCCCCCTGTAAAAAAAAAGAGCTCACAGTTTAAGGAAATTGTATGGCTTTGTCTTTTACAATACTGTGGCAATGCTTCCAAGATGGCTGTCACAGTGTTACTTTACTGAAAAACATGCCACCATATTTGTACATTCAAGTTGTACCAGCGCATATCCTCTGGTTAAACTAAGAGGGAAGGATAACTCATAGGGCCTGATGATCTAAATGTCATTGGATAGAACGTGGAAAAGCCATGCAAATACTCTAAGGGGCTGCCCACAGGGGCAATTTCTGCAAGTTGTAAGAGGTCTACCATAGGAAGTAATGGAGCGAGTTAGCAAGGAACAAAACGCTCACTTTAAAAATGAAATAGAGCATCCAATACAAATCAGATTACTTTGCTTTCAGTGTATATTGCAATCGCTTCTAATTTCTTACGCATGTATTTTTATATTAGCCATAAGAGTTTTGCATATTTTGACACAATCTTGTCACCTTTCAGTTTTTGAGATAAAACAGCACGAGCTGCAGGGGAAGGTTTAGAGAATATACCTACGGTGCCCAGGGAACACCCGTGTTCAGCCCACTAGCAGAGGTGGGGGAACTCATTTTACTATAAGCAAAATAAATAAGCTTTTAATTTTGAATGATAAGTACGAGTTTCACAGCTTTTTATTATATTTTTTTGCATGTGCAGTAAATAGTTTTTTCTTCAGTTATTTTAATATGAATTTTATTTTTTCTATAAAATATGATTGCAGAATTTAAATTCAAATTTGTCAACATTTTTTTTTACTGTGTGTTTTTATTACAATATTCCATTTATTAATTTTATAAATTTTTTAATTAGGATTTTTGTGAGTGCTACTGTAATGTATCCTCTTTTTCACATATGTAAATGCAGGTAACGCTCCATTTGTGAGACACACTGTTTTCAAGGTAAAAAGTGTTTTTTTAATAATTCTAGCAGGGGCTTTATAGTACTGTTGAGATTTCTAACATAATCTCTCAAGGCCAGAGACCTTTAGATAATCAAGTCGCTGTTGAAATTGGGGGGCTATGTCTTGTGGCCAGTCAGGCCCCTGCCTGTCAGTTTACCCCTGTGCATAAGACTCATTAAGTTACTAAAGAATCAGCTACTATTTTTCTATAAAAAAAACTACAGCTTGATTTTGAAGACCTGATGTAAAACCATGTTCATTGTGCCTTTTCCCGTTAGTGTGCTTGTGATGAAATTTTAATGAATAGGTAAAAGGTTTTATTGAATTTAGACACTTCCTGCTCTCTGCTGTACAGGGATTGCAATAGAAATCCGCTGGCTGTGTAACAATAGATGGCAAGTGCTCTTCGTGTGTTTCATTCCACAAAATCCACATTTGCCACGAATATCTATAGAGTTAACAGATTTAAAAAAAAAAAAAATTATGCTGTTAGTAGCCTGACAAGTAAAATCTTCACACAATACTGGACACTTAAAGGAACAGTCTACTCCAGAATTTTTATTGTTTAAAAAGATAGATAATCCCTTTATTACCTATTCCGCAATTATGCATAACCAACACAGTTATATTAATATACTTTTTACCTCTGTGATTACCTTGTATCTAAGCCTCTGCAGATTGCTCCCTTATTTCAGTTCTTTAGACAGACTTGCATTTTACAAGTAACTCTACGGGCGTGAGCATAATGTTATCTATATGGCTCACAAGAACTAACACACTCTACCTGTGAAAAACAGTCAAATGCATAGAGATAAGAGGCAGCCTTTAAGTGCTTAGAAATTAGCATATGAGCCTACCTGAGTTTAGCTTTCAACTACGAATACCAAAAGAACAAAGCAAATTTGATGATAAAAGTAAATTAGAAAGTTGTTTAAAATTACAGGCACTAAATCAGGAAAGTTTAATTTTGTCTAGACTGTCTCTTTAAAAGGCTATTTTTAGGTGTTATTTAAATGTAAAAAGCCTCCTATGCCTCCATGCAGTACAAATATGGAGCAGATAGACGTGAGGGGCAATCAGAGAGGTCAAATCATTATTGTTTATGTTATACTGGCAAAAAATAATGATTTGTGTGCTATTGGTAACCAAAGGATAAAATGACTCTAGTCAAAAATCATAATCTGTAACCTGCAAATGCTGCATGTTAATGTTGATTTAAATACTCAGTAAACATTTTGTAATTACATTTTTCTTTATTCTTCCAATAGATGAAAGAGTCAGCAGAGTCTGAACATTATTAGCAAAAACACCTTGTTTGCTGCAATTGTTTTTCAGTGCTCAAACCCCACCCACCATGTTCCTTAAAAGGAGGAGCCAATCTGTACTTGATAGGGAGATAACAGGACTTGTGATTCCCATTGCATTAACAAAATCCCATTGTTTGTCTTTAGCAGAAAGAAGGAAACAAACTGCAAAATAGTGAGATACATGTGGCAAGGTTAGGCTTTTTAATCTCTTTCACAATTTTCAGACTTGAATTACAGGAAAATTGGGCAAAATAAATAATGAACAAGTTGTTTTACTGTACATAATGACTGACCCTTTCAGGGGATCATAGCTCATGGGTAAATGTAATTCAGTAGTCTGTAGTTTTATGGGGCTTTTGTGTCATTGACCTACAATTCTTTTTAGTGTTTTCTAAAGAAAAATGATCATTATTAGTATTATCTTGTTTGCACATAAAGGAGTGTAGGTAAGAGCTTTTACTGAAAATTACCATTAAGCAATATATTATTGCAATTTCTTGTGTTACATGGTATATGAGAGTAATCTGAATATGTCCATTATCCTACTTCCGTGAAACCAAATCTATGTTTAGGAAGCATTATAGGATAAATGATCATTATGTTGAACTCTGACACTTCCTGTTGATGTATAAACACTGTCATCTTAGAATAGATGAAATATAAATATCTTCTGTCCTATAGCATAAGAATAATATTGGCTTTATAGTTGTAATACCCTGAACCAAGAATATAATATAAATATCAGCTTTTCTGACCAACCTAACAAAGTAAATGCTCTGTGACTGTATTGTTTTCTTACTAAAGGGACACTACATACAGAATGACATTTTATGATTCAGAAAGAGCACACAGTTTTAAGAAACTTTCTAATTTACTTCCATTTTTTCAATATGCATAGTCTATTTATATTCACACTTTATTAGACATCAGCTCTTACTGAGCATGTGCACAAGCTCACAGGGTATACGAATACTAGTTTGTGATTGGCTGATGTCTGTCACATGATACAGCATTAGCTATTTGTATATAAGCATTATGGATATACTGGATATGTTTGCTAGAAGATTATATTTTGTAACTTTTTATATTCATTATTTTTTTTGTTTTTGTGGTTGTTTTAATGTTTACCATCATTGATTGGGAAAACTATTTTTTTTTCTAAAGACAAGAACAGTGTGGTAAATTGTTTACTCTTTGAAGAAAGAGTCTGTGACTACTCTTATCCTCTTAAACATTTCTCAGAATGTAAATCCTGAAACTGCAGTTATGAACTAATAAATATAGACTAAAGTTGAAAAAGTCACTTTATAGAACCCATTTTTAAGAACTCACTCTCAGTTTACAGAACTCTTTGTCTATAACTTAAAGAGAATTACAGACTCACAAACAAGACAGGGTGTTTAACGATTAACTCCCATTACAAAAGATGACAATACTGTTCTTCCCAAAAATGTGAGTATGAAATAAAAAGGATTGTAATAACTTTTTTCTCAATGTTGCGGTCGGAACTTTCAGTTTCTTGCTTTTCCAAGAGATCATGTTAGGTGTACAGGATATATCGCGTATATGTATATTCAATGTATATACATATGTAAGTATCAGTCATGCCCGCTACTGACAAAGTATTCAAATGTGATTACATCTTACATAGTTCCAAATATGGGGAAAATCAACTGTTGAGTTTTTCAGGAGCAGGTATTGTAATGCAAAATTATGTAAGCCGGGTTTAATACAGAAAACGATTAGTGGTTTACAACTTCTGATTATCAGCAACAATGTAAACGCGGCCTATGTCAGTTTTACTTTTGCAACAGAGTTCTGTCTCTCTTTTCATAAATGTATCTAGCTTTCTAATTGCTTGTATTTCTTCTGGATTACCATGGCTTTTAATAAAATTTTCAGGTGAAATCTATTGCATTTTACGACAATACAGACATCCCAACTCTCCCTGAAGTTCAGGGAGTCTCCCTGATTGTAATAGCGGCTCCCTGATGCCAGCAAATGGAATGCAATCTCCCTGAAACTCCAAGTACCACAATCCAATGTGGCCCAAATCCGGAAAAGTGTTTCTTTAAGGATTGCCTTTAGTTGCTGGGACGTTATAGAACCATCAAAGCATCAGTAACCAAAAAGCACTGATTCTAATAAAATAAAAACACAAATGCTACCTTATTTACTGAATGTAATTAAACTTTGTATTCTAAAATATTTATGCATTCAACAAGCGTACGATCACTGGAAAATAGGTTTGTTGTTTGTGGTTGTGCAATAAAGCTACTTTTTTAATGTGACTTTAGTGGGAAGCTAATTTAATGATAAGTTTCTATCTTATTTAGGGTTTCAAGGTGTCCAATATATAACTGGGAGGGGGGGGTTGCGGCACAGTACCGGGTGAAGCCACCTCCCTGAAATGAGTTTTTGCAGGTTGGGATGTCTGACAATATGATATTGAAGAATCCTATACAGGCTCACATTCCTTACTGATTTTCTTCTATTTTATATAGAATTTGAGTGAAGAACTTGTGTTTTGAATTTCCACTATGTGAACAATTACATCCTGGGTATTTTTGTTGAAATTAAAACTTAAAGGGACATTTTGCTCAAAATACAAATAATTTTTAACTTCACAAGTTATATGCTGGATAATCTGTAAAGTTTGCTTTTATTTCGCAATAATATTTTTCTTGACTGTCCATTTCTTCCATAAGGTACTATATTCATGATAACAGTTTCTATATAGCTGTCCAGTCGTCTCGCTGCCTACATCACACCGTGCGTGCGCCGGCTCTTATAGTGATGTCACCACAAGTGGAACTACAACCAGCGCTCAAAAAAAATTGGGTCCGTGTTCATCATGCGCAGTTTCTTTCTTGCCCAGACGCTCTATGTGCTGGTGGCCGTGATTTCCTTTACAGCAGCATCACTATATATATTTATGGCCAGAAAGATCTGCATTCTGCTTTTATAGTAAATATGCATTTCCAATTGAGGAGCCTTCTAAACATTCAACAGCTGAAAAAGACTTTTGTGATGTAACGTGCTCCATTTGTATTACACGTACCTTAAGCACTAAATAATACAACACATAATGAAACCGCATTCATAAGGCACTACCATGGCATATGATAGATATACTACATAAATAGGTGCAACTGTGTGTACACTGTTTTCAGCACAAGCTTTATTCATTATTGTGTCAGCATGTTATTTCAAGCAAAAGTATAAAAAAAATAGCTGCACGCTACTAATAACAAAATAACGTTTGACCTCTAATGCGCACGAGGAGGAAATCAAAGTTGAAGCAAGCAAGCTCTCGTCTTCATGAGCGCACTCAAGCTTGAAAGCGTGCACATTAGGTGGCAATTGTGCATGCGCACTAGAGGGTACATAAAATTTGCATACTATGAAATAGCTATACTTGATTGGTCAGGGGGCGTGATAATACATATTTGTTGCCCAGCCCTTTTATTTTAGAGTTCCAGGAGCTTTGTGATTAACGGCTAAGATGTATCTCTCCAGCAAAGAATACCATGGGAACGACGCAAATTTGAACAGTGGTAAATTGGAATCTTTAAATATAGTATGCTGTGTCTGAATCACAAAAGAAAATGTTCGTGTTTTATATGCCTTTAACAAAAGTTCTGTATTCTTTGAATTTGTATCTATTTTCACTTTTGAGTTAAAGTATTTGTCATCTTATTACCAAGTTCACAATACTGAGTTCAGCTGTGATGAACGTACTACACATAACTGTTGCTAATTGTAAAAGGAAGTCTCATTCATTATTAATGATCAAGAATATGTTTCTGTGGTACAAATCCTTTCCTGCCTTAGTCAGTGTTTCCAAGATCGAAAGAGACACAAGACGTTGTTTTATTTAAAGGGACACTGTATTATACCATGCGTTTCCTCTAAGAGATTAATTCGTGCTTATGTCCTCTGTTTACAAAAGTTTTTTTCAACAGAGAATATATTTGTTATTCATATTTTTAGTGTAGGTGGTGGTTTCTACAAGCAAATACAAGTATTTCAAATAAAGTAATAAAGGTAAAGTAGCTGTTTACAAACAATTAAAGAGATACTAAACCCATTTTTTTTTCTTTCATGATTCAGATAGAGCATGCAATGTTAAGCAATTTTCTAATTTACTCCTATTATCAATTGTTTTGTTCTCTTACTATCTTTATTTGAAAAGCAAAAATGTAAGCTTAGGAGCCGGCCCGTTTTTGGTTCAGCACATGGGTAGTGCTTGCTGATTGGTGGCTAAATGTAGCCCCAACAGCTGAAAATGGACCATAGGGAACATGTTAAAATAGATAAACTGCTAGAGTTCAATGTCCCTTTAACACACTGGAAAGAAAATAACAGTGTAGTAAAGATGTAATGAAAGTTCTAACTCACTGCATTGTGCACAAACCAAGAATGGCAAATAGCAGGGACATGACAATCCACACCTTGAGATTTTGATATAAAATATTTAGTTACAGCATAGTAAAAGAAGTTTGCAATATCATTTCTTTATGTAGTCAAACCTCCTAGGCTTTGTGGATATCTATCTGGGACTCAGGAGGTTGAGATGGGCCTGTTGCTGTTTTGTGGGTGGAGCCACATCGGGAGCTCTGTGGGCGGGGTTAAGGGAAATCCTGCAAATCAAGACATATGGCTGCCTCAGTGGGACAGAGTTCAGAATATGAGACTGTCCTGCACAAATTGGGACAATTGGGAGGTCAGTTTATTTTTCCCCCATGTAATTTAGCTCAGAAAAATGTGGATATTCTTTTAATTCCCAGAGCTGGAAATACAAACTGCAGACTTAGAGGCCTATTTATCAAGCCGTCAACTATGCTGCATTCGCCGGCACCAATACGCTCGGCTAACATCGCAGCCACGGACCTGAATACGATCTCCATATTTATAAAAAAAGCCGTCATAAAGCCACGCACCAAGTACGGGGCGATGAGCAGCGGACTGTTGTTAACTAGCAGTCATCGATCTCGCTGCTAAATTAAGCTATTAACCCCTAAACCTAACAACCCTCTAACGTTACAGTAAAATTACCTCATCCCTATCTTATAATAAATTAAAACTTACCTTTAGAATTAAAATAAACTATATTAAACTAATTAACCTACCCTAACTGTTATACTAAAATTACATTAAACTATATTAAGCTATTAATTAACCTACCCTAACTATTATACTAAAATTACATTAAACTACCAATTCAATTAACTATATTACATATTTAAAAACCTAACCCTACTCAAATTATTTAAATCTACAATTAAAAATTACTAAATTACATAAAAATAAACGCTAAGTTACAAAAAAATAATAAACACTAAGTTACAAAAAATAAAAAACACTGTTACAAAAAAACCCCACAGCATCAAAAATAAAAAAGAATTACACCTAATCTAAAAAAGCCCCCCCCCCCCTTTTGCGGGGCATTGCCCCAAAGAAATCAGCTCTTTTACCTGTAATAAAAAATACAAACACCCCCCAACAGTAAAACCCACCACCCACACAACCAACCCCCCCAAATAAAAACCCTATCTAAAAGACCTAAGCTCCCCATTGTCCTGAAAGGGCATTTGTATGGGCATTGCCCTTAAGAGAGCATTTAGCTCTTTTACTGCCCAGACCCTACTCTAAAAATAAAACCTACCCAATAAACCCTTAAATAAACCTAACACTAACCCCCGACGATCCACTTACAGTTTTCGAAGACCGAACATCCATCCTCATCCAAGCGGCAGAAGTCCTCATCGAAGCCGGCAGAAGTCATCATCCAAACGGGCCGAAGTCCTCATCGAAGCCAGCAGAAGTGTTCATCCAGACGGCATCTTCTATCTTCATCTATCCAGCGCGGAGCAGATCCATCTTCAAGACATCCGGCGCGGAGCATCCTCTTCTTCCGATGGTCAACGTAGAATGAAGTTTCCCTTTAAGGTACGTCATCCAAGATGGCGTCCCTTACTTTCCGATTGGCTGATAGAATTCTATCAGCCAATAGGAATTGAAGGGGAAAAAATCCTATTGGCTGTTGCAATCAGCCAATAGGATTGATGAAGATGGATGAATAGGATGGATGAAGATAGAAGATGCCATCTGGATGAAGACTTCTGCCGGCTTCGATGAGGACTTCTGCCGCTTGGATGAGGATGGATGTCCAGTCTTCAAAAACTGTAAGTGGATTGTCGGGGGTTAGTGTTAGGTTTATTTAAGGGTTTATTGGGTGGGTTTTATTTTTAGAGTAGGGTCTGGGCAGTAAAAGAGCTAAATGCCGTTTTAAGGGCAATGCCCATACAAATGCCCATTTCAGGGCAATGGGGAGCTTAGTTTTTTAGATAGGATTTTTATTTGGGGGGGTTGGCTGTGTGGGTGGTGTGTTTTACTGTTGGCAGGGTGTTTGTATTTTTTATTACAGGTAAAAGAGCTGATTTCTTTGGGGCAATGCCCCGGAAAAGGCCCTTTTAAGGATCATTGGTAGTTTATTGTAGGCTATGGTTTTTTTTATTTTGGGGGACTTTTTTATTTTGATAGGGCTATTAGATTAGGTGTAATTCTTTTTTATTTTTGATACTGTGGGTTTTTTGTAACTTAGTGTTTTTTATTTTTTGTAACTTAGTTTTTTTTATTTTTTGTAACTTAGCGTTTATTTTTTTGTAGATTTCAATAATTTGAGTACGGTTAGGTTTTTAAATATGTAATATAGTTAATTTAATTGGTAGTTTAATGTAATTTTAGTAAAATAGGGTAGGTTAATTAATAGTTTAATATAGTTTATTTCAATTCTAAAGGTAAGTTTTAATTTATCATAAGATAGGGATGAGGTAATTTTAATGTAAAGTTAGCGGGTTTTTAAGTTTAGGGATTAATAGCTTAATTTAGTTTATGGCGATGTGGGGGGCTGGCGGTTTAGGGGTTAATAGGTTTAGTTAATGGTAGTGATGTGGGAGGCCAGGGGTTTAGGGGTTAACATTTGTGGCGGGGTCCAGGAGAGGCGGAATAGGGGTTAATAATTTTATTACAGTTGCGGCGGGATAGGGGTTAATACATTTTATTTAGTGGCGGCGATATCGGGGCGGCAGATTAGGGGTGTTTAGACTCGGGGCCTATGTTAGGGTGTTAGGTGTAAACGTAACTTGTTTTTTACCATAGAAATCAATGGAATATCAGGCAGCATCAAACATAAGCTTTCGCTGCTTTCAGACTCCCATTGATTCCTACGACATCCGCAGGCTCAAGGGTGGTGGATTGAAAACCAGGTACGCTGGGCCAGAATAGCCACGAGCGTACCTGTTAACTATTTGGCAAATGGGAAAAGGTGTCAGATAGTGCCGAATTTGTATTCGGAACATCTGTAATGTTGTAAGCATCGATCTGTGTCGAATTGAGACCGGCAGATAGTATGTTACGTCACAAATTTCAACTTTTGCCAGTCTGTAGACTTTGATAAATAGGTCGAATCAAGCTTGCCACAATTACGCTGCGGAATTCCGGCGTATTTGCGGTTGACGTCTTGATAAATAGGCCTCTTAAGGTAAACATTGTTATATATCTGTCCCTATATTTGGCCTCAGCAGATAACACTGCAAAACAATGCACTTTATGCTAACATAATGATCATGATTAGCCTTTTTGTCTGCAGACTCAAACCCAAATTGGCTCCTTCAAATAAATCCAGTGGTGGTGAAGTTCGGCTATTAATAAACATTTGATTTGTTTTAAAAATGTTTAGACTTAGCTGATGTTATTCTATAGCAAGACAACAGAAATGTCTTGTACCTACTAGGCGTTTTAGTTATCAATCGGCTAGATTACGAGTTGTGCGTTAGGGTAATAAAGCAGCGTTAGCCTGCTGCCATTACGAGTCTTGAAGGTTTAGGGTCCCCACACACTTTTTTGGCCTTACCGCAAAACAACTTACGTAAACTTTGTAAACCCTTTTTTCTATGGGACTTCCATAGCGCCATTATTAGGAGTCTGTCCTGGGAGGCCAAAAAGTGAGCGGTACACCCTACCCCGTCCAGAGTCCTAACGCATTTTAAAGTCAGTAGTTATGAGTTTTACACTACAACGCTGTAGCATAAAACTCATAACTAAAGTGCTAAAAAGTACACTAACACCCATAAACTACCTATTAACCCCTAAACCGAGGCCCTCCCGCATCGCAAACACTAAAATAAAATTATTAACCCCTAATCTGCCGCTCCCCGGAAACCACCGCCACCTACATTATATTTATGAACCTCTAATCTGCCGCCCCCAACAGCGCTGACACCTACATTATATTTATTAACCTCTAATCTGCCTTCCCCAATGTCGCCACAACCTACCTACACTTATTAACCCCTAATCTGCCACCCCTAACGTCGCCGCCAATATAATAAACATACTAACCCCTAAACCGCCGCACTCCCGCCTCGCAAACATTAGTAAAATATTATTAACCCCTAATCTGCCGTCCCTAACATCGCCGCCCCTACCTACATTTATTAACCCCTAATCTGCCGTCCCAATGTCGCCGCCACTATATTACATTTATTAACCCCTAAACCTAAGTCTAACCCTAACACCCCCTAACTTAAATATAATTTAAATAAATCTAAATAAAATTACTATCATTAACTAAATTATTCCTATTTAAAACTAAATACTTACCTATAAAATAAACCCTAAGCTAGCTACAATATAACTAATAGTTACATTGTAGCTAGCTTAGGTTTTATTTTTATTTTACAGGCAAGTTTGTATTTATTTTAACTAGGTAGAATAGTTATTAAATAGTTATTAAGGGAAGGGAGCAGTTACACTTTGCACTATGATATGGAAACCACAAACAGCAACTCACTTTGGCAAAACTTAGAGCTATTTTTAAGACAATGATACATAATTTTGTGGTGGGATAAGACAAAAGTATATATATAGGTGAATGAAAGGCACTGAAGTTGAAATCACCCAGAGGGGTCAATTTATTAAGGTGCAGACGGACATGATACGCTGCATTGTATTATGTCCGCCGCACATCGATAAAGGCCGACAGCATACGCTGTTGGTATTTATCATTGCACCAGCAGTTCTTGTGAACTGCTGGTGCAATGCCGCCCCCTGCAGATTCGCGTCCAATCGGCCACTAGCAGGGGGTGTCAATCAACCCGATCGTATCCGATCATGCTGATTGTTGTCTGCCACCTCAGAGGTGGCGGACGAGTTAAGGAGCAGCGGTCTTAGGACCGCTGCTTCTTAACTTTTGCTTCAGGCGGAACTGAAGCGGAGTAGGTCGGAGGCAGCATCCGCTGCATCATAAATCGAACCCAGAGACTGCGTTGCTTTTGTTGTCTTGATCACCAACTTCTTGCATTAAACAAAGGAGTAAAAAAGTGCAAATTGAAATGTAAGTGAAGTGATCTTGTTTGGTCAGAATCAGCTCTTGAGAACTGTGTGTGAACCCTGGGTTAGACGAAAATCCCCCAAATTAAAACTAAAGAGAAAAAATAAAGTAACATCATTTATGGGGGGGGGGGATCCACCGCCTAAGACTTTTAATCCCCCCACCGCCTAAGACTTTTAATCCCCCCACCGCCTAAGACTTTTAATCCCCCCACTATATATTTATCAACACATTGTACTTTGGCACCTAAGCCGAGTGATGCCTCTCATGACATGTTCAGTGAACGAATGTAACCCCATCAGATGGGGCACTGAAGCGTGCTCTAATGTTTTTCAGTGAAACTTGTTGATACTGAGATTCACATGGGTTCACCCAATTTAAACACTTTATTCTGTAAGGTCAAGTAGTTACTTTGTGATTCTTTGTCAGCCTTTAACCCTAGAATGCTGGAAATGGCTGAAATGCTTTGCAATCAAGGTTTTGGCAACTAGGCTTCCATAGATCCTAGAATCTTATTTATGGCTTTTTGCTTTAGCATGACTTCGAAAAATGGTATGGTTGGTTCCTTAATAAACTTGCTAAAGACTAAATTTATCTCCTGGGTTAAAAGGCAGTTTTCCCCAAAATGATGCTTCTTTTAGAAACACAAGTAGATTGTTTGACTCCCACAATGTGGTATATTGCAGTATAGCAAACACACCATGAAAAGGCAAGAATAAACCAATAAAAGTAAGCAAAATATGAACATAAATGATGTCTGAGTAGTTCAGATTTCCTATTTTGCACCACCTGTGCACCTTGTTGGCAGCCTGTGCTCGAGTTCAGCCCTTTAAAGGGATGCAGCCTACCCATCTTATCAGGGGGTCACTTCCTGGGACAGTTTATTAAAGGGACAGTCAACCTAAAAATGTTTGCACAGAAAATGATATTAATACACTTTTTTTACCTCTGTGATTACCTTGTATATAAGCATCTTCTGACAGCCCCCTGATCACATGACTTTTTATTTATTATCTATTGACTTGAATTTAAGCCAATTAATGCTGTGTTGTCCATAACCCACAGGTGTGAGCACAATGTTATATATATGACTAACATGAACTAGCACTCCCCTGTTGTGAAAAGCTAATGAAAAAGCATGTGATCAGGGGGCTGTCTTTAGTGGCTTACAAACAAACAAAAAAATTGAAGGTTTAAAGGCTATAAAGCATATTAATATAATCATGTTGGCTGTGCAAAGCTGAGGAATGGGTAGTAAATGCGTTATCTATCTTTATAAACAATAACCATTTTTGAGTTGACTGTCCCTTTAACTGCCAAAGCCAGAGCCCTGTGATCAGCAGCAGGAGCCCCAGGGTAGGCAGTTCTGAGAGACCTCCCAATCGTACCCACACACACAGTACAGAGAAAGGGACAGCAAAGATTGATTCCATAGGGGCAGCCCCTTTCCCCGGTACTGGCATGACAGTGCAGGGCTTCTGGGGTCTAGGTCTGGCGCTCCACTCACCCAGCCCAAACAGTAGGCATTAAATTATTAACATCATCAAATCTGTGATCAGTTCAGTCAAATCCCGTCAAGAGTTACATATGACCATCCAGCCGTTTCATTTATTTCTTATGCCCATAATGAGTTACAATCATGTACAGGACCACTTAGTGACTGCATTTTAGTTTGCTTCAAGGCAGCCCCAGGATTTCTCATCAGATGTAAGAGAAACTCAGACATTTTATTGAAGAATACAATCCTCTGTTTTACATTTTGTGCTGCTAAATGATTTAAACAACGTGGCTTTGATTCCTAGGAAGAAACATATTGCGTGTGTTTTATAAGGCACTGTGAAGGGTCTATTGATGTATAGAAATCAGACAGCTTTTTTTTATATCCTTTTATCTGTATTGGCTGAACAAGGCAGGAGCACAGCACAGACACAAAGTATATTGAAAAGGTGCCATGCAAAAAACAAACAAAGTACTGTCAGTACCTCTAAGGACAGCAGTCTGTTAAAAGATGTACACAATATGATGTGGTTACTAAATCTACAGTATGTTTTTTTTTAAAAATAACTCTGTGTCACAATTTTCAATTTACTTCTGTTATCCAAATTGCTTCATTCTCTTGGTATCGTTTGTTGAAGGAGCACCAATCCACTACTGGGAGCTAGATGTACAGAACCAATCAGCAGCCAGCCCCCAGTGCATTGTTGCTCCTGAGACTACCAAGGTATACTTCCAGGGTTCCAGTTGTTTGCCACAAAAATACTAGCTAACCTGCAAGTAACCTGGGCATGATTTGTAGTGAGTGTCATGCAATGGCCCCTTTTCTAAAGGTCTGCATTTGCCCCAAACAGGACTCCACTATACATATTTTTTACAACCTTAGCACTGATGTAATCCCCTTGTTTTGCCAGAATTTTTTTTTGTCTTTTGGCTGCCAGTAACACACAGTAACTTAGTATTTATTTAACCCCACTGACTCACAGTAGCACACAGAGTGTAGTGTTTTTACAGTCCCATAGTTTCTTGTCACAATAGTACAAGAATAAAAGATATTATTATAATTATATATATATATACATGTAATAAAATAAACCTACTTTTTTGCAGAAACAAAGCTTCTAAATTCCTTTAAATTTACTTTTTGGAAAAATGAATTCCTGTTCCCCATCCAATAGGAAAGCGTCTGCATCCATTTCATTTAAATATTCATAGTAGTATAATTATGGCAACATCTCCTGCGCATTGGTTATTAAAGGGAATCGCATGCGCAGTATTAGCAAACACGCTCAACTGCCATTTTTGCCAATGCCATTCTAGGCTTTGTACTATATATAATAATAACTATTTAATGTGCTTGTTGGTCTGGGGGTACTTTGCATACTTACCTTGATCGATATTGGTATTTCTTTGGCTGCTGCTGCTGCCGCTCCTTCCTCTGCACCGTCCGCTCGCCGTGAAACTTCAGCGCTCTGGTGCGCCAATCCTTCTGGCGTCGACATCATGATCCACATGTTCGCCCTGCTTGGATCATGATTCGCCGCAAGGGAGATGACAGAGGGGCCGAATCTGCGCATGTGTTAGTGTGTACACAGTTTTGATGCGCATGCGGGCTGCCATGATGTTTCTACCTAGGTAGAACATTATTATAACATTATTATAGGGCTCACGTAACGAGTCTAATAATGGGTTTGGCTTAATAATAATTTTACAGGACAAATTACAAAAAAAATTAAAAAAATTTTAAAAAAAATGTTTAAAAGGTACAAATCACAAATATCCTTAACATTTATAGTAGTTCTAAAAAGTAAACATTTTTTTTTACTTTTCTATCCCTTTAAGAGCAGTATTTTAGCCCCCTCTGAGACTGCTGGTAACACATAATACATGGATTTTTTTTAATAGAGCAGTACATGAACAGTGTAATTTCCTTTAGGGCCAGAAATGTAATGCATAGAAGCATAGGAAGACATTTAACATGTAGCTGCCACTCATGGGACTAGACATTTAATTGTCCAGTATTTTTAAATAGATTGTACTGGACAGCCTGCTAAAATACTGGACTGTCCAGTTTAATACTGGACATCTGGCAACCCTGTGTTATATAATGCTTTATTGTACTAATTCAAACTGATTAGAATGGAGCCCACACAACATTTGAAAAGGACAACCGCTAGCATTAGGGGGCAACTAGTTTGTTTGTTCATTTATTAAGTTACTAGTGTTAAAACCCGTGTACACAGGCCAAAATGTTTAAGGAAAGAAATATACCTATCCCTCTATCCCTATATCTCTATCCCTATATCTCTTTATTTTTCTGCAGTGTAGGATCCCCCTAACCCTCCAACCTCCCTGATCCCCCCTCAAACAGCTCTCTAACCCACCCCCTGTCTGCCAGTACCTATAAAGCCCTTTTTTATTATTATTTTTTATTTTATTTTTTTCTGTAGTGTAGTGGTCCCACCCATCCCCGCACGATTTAGTACCCTCCGCACCCCCAAACCCCTTTTCTGTAGTGTAGCTGCCACATCCCTCCCTGTTCCTTTAAAAAAGTATTTCTGTAGCGTAGGGCCCTCCCACTCCTTCCGCTGCTGAGCCGCCCACACCAGCAGAAGATCTTTACAGATACACACACAATGTCACCTTCTGTAACGATCAGTCATCTGGCCTCATCGTGCTCCAGCTCCATATGCAGCAGATGCCTGGAGCTTTACCTCTCGGCTTTAACTTAACAGCCAGTGCTGGAGCTTCCTGAAGCTATCTCGCGCCTGTGGTTAAGGCCAGGTATGTTTGTCCTCGCTCAGTCTCTACTGCGCATGACTGCATCGGACAAACATACTTGGCCTTTTATAATATAGGATTTTGCATTAGATGGCTCATTTGAAGAAATCTTCCTCACAAACACAAGCACAATACTGGCAAGGAGATACATTTTTATTTCCACTGTAAAATGATGTTTCTAAGGTCACATGATTTCTATATTTTCATTAAATGGTTTAATAAATGTGTTTCACAGCACAACATAATGGCATAATCACATTTAGATGGCCAAACATTGCTGCATTTCTACAGAGACAATGGTTACTTAGATCTATCACTGGAGGAGAAAAAACTAGATGGACAGATGACGGTAAAGATGAAGGTAAACAAAACGTTTGCTTTATACTAGCATTTCCCATTCTCAGGAAGGGTACAAAGTCCCTAGCATTTAGATGCCACTGGTACCTCTACTACCTATCATGCAGATACTCATTATATTTCGGGTAAATTTGTCAAATTGATTTGTATCTCTTTTTGTGGTAGCTGTTATCTAAAATACAGGATGTAGATTTAGTAGTCAAAGCTGGAGATTTAGTAGTCAAAGCAAACAGCGTGCCACTTTAAACGCTTGCCAGTATAATGGCCACGGCACTCTGCATTCATTATATAAAGCAATTCTTTCTATTTTCTTATCACTTGGTTGATGCTAGTAGCCCTTGTACTGGTGTAACCACTGGCTGTTCCTGACTTCTGTCCTGGTACCTGCTATACCTGACCCCAGCCTGTTTCCTAACCTGCTGTACCTGTTACATGCTGGTCCTGACTGCTATCCTGTTAAATGGCCATACTTGACTGCTAGCCTGTTACCTACTTACCTGACCGCTAGCCTGTTGCCTGCCGTACCTGACTGCTAGACTGTAACCTACTTACCTGACCCCTAGCCTGTTACCTGCCGTACCTGACTGCTATCCTGTTAAATGGCCATACCTGACTGCTAGCCTGTTACCTATTTACCTGACCGCTAGCCTGTTACCTACGTACCTGACCACTAGTCTGTTCCCTGCATACTTGACCGCTAGCCTGTTACCTGCCATACTTGACTGCTAGCCTGTTACCCACTTACCTGACCCCTAGCCTGTTACCTACTTACCTGACCCCTAGCCTCTTACCTTCCGTACCTGACTGACAGCCTCTTACCTGCCGTACCTGACTGCTAGCCTGTTACCTTCCATACCTGACTGACAGCCTCTTACCTGCTGTACCTGACTGCTAGCCTGTTATGTGCTTATCTGACCCCTAGCCTGCTACCTGGCGTACATGACCGCTAGCCTGTTACCTTCCATACTTGACTGCTAGCCTGTTACCTACTAACCTGACCCCTAGCCTGTTACCTGGCGTACATGACCGCTAGCTTGTTACCTGCAGTACCTGAATGTTTACCTGTTACCTGCCGTACCAGATCACTAGCCTGTTACCTGCTTACCTGACCGCTAGCCTGTTACCTGCTTACCTGACCCATAGCCTGTTACCTGGAGTACATGACCGCTAGCCTGTTACCTACTTACCTGACTGCTAGCCTCTTACCTGCCGTACCTGACCACTTGCTTGTTACCTGCTGTATTGGACCGCTAGCCTGTTACCTTCCATACCTGACCGACAGCCTCTTACCTGCCGTACCTGACTGCTAGCCTCTTACCTGCTATACCTGACTGCTAGCCTGTTACCTGACCGCTAGCCTCTTACCTGCTGTACCTGACTGATAGCCTGTTACCTGCCGTACCTGACCACTAGCCTGTTACCTGCCGTACCTGACCGCTAGCCTGTTACCTGCTGTACCTGACCACTAGCCTGTTACCTGCCATACCTGACCACTAGCCTGTTACCTGCTGTACCTGACCGCTAGCTTCTTACTTGCCATAACTGACTGCTAGCCTGTTACCTGCTGAAACTGACCACTAACCTGTTACCTGCTGAAACTGACCGCTAGCCTGTTACCTGCCACACCTAACTACTAGCCTGTTACCTGCCACACCAGACCTTTAGCCTGTTAACTTCCATACCTGACTGCTAGCCTGTTACCTGCAGTAACTGACCACTAGCCTGTTGCCTGCCTACCTGATCTCTAGCCTGTTACCTACCATACTTGACTGCTAGCCTGTTACCTTCCATACCTGACCACTAGCCTGTTACCTGCCACACCAGACCGCTAGCCTGTTATCTTCCATACCTGACCGCTAGCCTGTTACCTACCATACCTGACTTTTAGCCTGTTGCCTGCCTACCTGACCGCTAGCCTGTTACCTACCATACCTAACCTCTAGCCGGTTACCTGCCATACCTGACTGCTAGCCTGTTACCTGCTGTACCTAACTGCGGCCTGTTCTGTCTTACTCTACCTGACGTACCTGATCTCTGGACATTTACTTGCCATACCTGACCCCGGTCCTGTTACCTGCTGTACATGACTGCTAGTCTGTTACATTCTATATCTTTTCTGTTACTTGCTGTACCTTGCTGCTGGTCTGTTACCTTCTATGCCTGACTGTTGCCCTGTTACCTGCTACTGTTCCTGACCACTGATATGTTACCTGCTGTACCTGACCACTGGTCTGTTACCTGCTATACCTGACCGCTGGTCTGTTACCTTCTATACATGACCACTAGCCTGTTACCTGCTACTGTTTCTAACCGCTGGTCTGTTACCTGATGTCTATTACCTTCTATACCTGACCACTGGTCTGTTACCTTCTGCTGTCCCTGGCTGCTGGTCTGTTACCTTCTATACCTGACTGCTGGCCTGTTACATGCCTCACCTGACCACTAGCCTGTTACCATCTATACCTAACCTCTGGCCTCTTACCTTCTACTGTCCCTGACTGATGGTCTGTTACCTTCTATACCTGACTGCTGGTCTTACCTGCTACTGTTCCTGACCGCTGATCTGTTACCTTCTATACCTGACCTCTGACCTCTTACCTTCTACTGTCCCTGACTGCTGGTCTGTTACCTTCTACTGTCCCTGACTGCTTGTCTGTTACCTTCTATACCTGACTGCTGGCCTCTTACCATTTACTGTCCCTGACTGATTGTCTGTTACCTTCTATACCTAACTGCTGGTCTGTTACCTTCTATATCTGACTGCCGGCCTCTTACCTTCTACTGTCTGTGACTGCTGGTCTCTTACCTTCTATAACTGACTGCTGGCCTCTTACCTTCTACTGTCCCTGACTGATTGTCTGTTACCTTCTATACCTGACCTCTGGTCTGTTACCTTCTATACCTGACTGCTGGTCTCTTATCTTCTACTGTCCCTGACCACTAGCCTGTTACCTGCTGTACCTGACCGCTAGCCTCTTACTTGCCATAACTGACTGCTAGCCTGTTACCTGCCGAAACTGACCACTAACCTGTTACCTGCCGAAACTGACCGCTAGCCTGTTACCTGCCACACCTAACTACTAGCCTGTTACCTGCCACACCAGACCTTTAGCCTGTTAACTTCCATACCTGACTGCTAGCCTGTTACCTGCAGTAACTGACCACTAGCATGTTGCCTGCCTACCTGACCTCTAGCCTGTTACCTACCATACTTGACTGCTAGCCTGTTACCTTCCATACCTGACCACTAGCCTGTTACCTGCCACACCAGACCACTAGCCTGTTATCTTCCATACCTGACCGCTAGCCTGTTACCTACCATACCTGACTTTTAGCCTGTTGCCTGCCTACCTGACCACTAGCCTGTTACCTACCATACCTAACCGCTAGCCGGTTACCTGCCATACCTGACTGCTAGCCTGTTACCTGCTGTACCTAACTGCAGCCTGTTCTGTCTTACTCTACCTGACGTACCTGATCTCTGGACATTTACTTGCCATACCTGACCCCGGTCCTGTTACCTGCTATACATGACTGCTAGTCTGTTACATTCTATATCTTTTCTGTTACTTGCTGTACCTTGCTGCTGGTCTGTTACCTTCTATGCCTGACTGTTGCCCTGTTATCTGCTACTGTTCCTGACCACTGATATGTTACCTGCTGTACCTGACCACTGGTCTGTTACCTGCTATACCTGACCGCTGGTCTGTTACCTTCTATGCATGACCACTAGCCTGTTACCTGCTACTGTTCCTAACTACTGGTCTGTTACCTTCTTTACCTGACCACTATTCTGTTACCTGCTACTGTTTCTAACCGCTGGTCTGTTACCTGATGTCTATTACCTTCTATACCTGACCACTGGTCTGTTACCTTCTGCTGTCCCTGGCTGCTGGTCTGTTACCTTCTATACCTGACTGCTGGCCTGTTACATGCCTCACCTGACCACTAGCCTGTTACCATCTATACCTAACCTCTGGCCTCTTACCTTCTACTGTCCCTGACTGATGGTCTGTTACCTTCTATACCTGACTGCTGGTCTTACCTGCTACTGTTCCTGACCGCTGATCTGTTACCTTCTATACCTGACCTCTTACCTTCTACTGTCCCTGACTGCTTGTCTGTTACCTTCTATACCTGACTGCTGGCCTCTTACTTTTTACTGTCCCTGACTGATTGTCTGTTACCTTCTATACCTAACTGCTGGTCTGTTACCTTCTATATCTGACTGCCGGCCTCTTACCTTCTACTGTCTGTGACTGCTGGTCTGTTACCTTCTATACCTGACTGCTGGCCTCTTACCTTCTACTGTCCCTGACTGATTGTCTGTTACCTTCTATACCTGACCTCTGGTCTGTTACCTTCTATACCTGACTGCTGGTCTCTTATCTTCTACTGTCCCTGACCGCTGGTCTGTTACCTTCTATACCTCATTGTTGGCTTCTTACCTTCTACTGTCCCTGACTGCTGGTCTGCTACATTCTATACCTGACTGCTGGTCTGTTACCTTCTATACCTGACTGCTGGTCTGTTACCTTCTATACCTGACTGCTGGTCTGTTACCTGCTACTGTTCCTGACTGCTGGTCTGTTACCTTCTATACCTAACTGCCGGCCTTTTACCTTCTACTGTCCCTGACTGCTGGTCTGTTACCTTCTATAACTGACTGCTGGTCTGTTACCTGCTACTTTTCCTGATGGCTCGTCTGTTACCTTCTATACCTGACTGCTGGTCTGTTACCTTCTATACCTTACTGATGGTCTGTTACCTGCTACTGTTCCTGACCACTGGTATGTTACCTTCTATGCCTGACTGCTGGCCTCTTACCTTCTACTGTCCCTGACTGATTGTCTGTTACCTTCAATACCTGACTGCTGGTCTGATACCTTCTATACCTGACTGCGGGCCTCTTACCTTCTACTGTCCCTGACTGATTGTCTGTTACCTTCTATACCTGACTGCTGGCCTCTTACCATCTACTGTCCTTGGCTGCTAGTCAGTTACCTTCTATACCTGACTGCTGGTCTGTTACCTGCTACTGTTCCTGACCGCTGGTCTGTTACTTTATATACCTGACAGATGGTCTGTTACCTGCTACTATTCCTGACCGCTGGTCTGTTACCTTCTATACCTGACTGCTGTCCTCTTACCTTCTACTGTCCCTGACTGCTGGTCTGTTACCTTCTATACCTGACTGCTGGTCTGATACCTTCTATACCTAACAGCGGGCCTCTTATCTTCTACTGTCTGTGACTGCTGGTCTGTTACCTTCTATACCTGACTGCTAGCCTCTTACCTTCTACTGTCCCTGACTGCTGGTCTGTTACCTTCTATACCTGACTGCTGGTCTGTTACCTGCTACTGTTCCTGACCGCTCGTCTGTTACTTTATATACCTGACAGCTGGTCTGTTACCTGCTACTATTCCTGACCGCTGGTCTGTTACCTTCTATACCTGACTGCTTTCCTCTTACCTTCTACTGTCCCTGACTGCTGGTCTGTTACCTTCTATATCTGATTGCTGATCTGTTACCTTCTATACCTGACTGCTGGTCTGTTACCTTTTATACTTGACTGCTGGTCTGTTACCTGCTACTGTTCCTGACCGCTGGTCTGTTACCTTCTATACCTGACTGCTGGCCTTTTACCTTCTACTGTCCCTGACTGATTGTCTGTTACCTTCTATACCTGACTGCTGGTCTGTTACCTTCTATACCTGACTGCTGGTCTGGTACCTGCTACTGTTCCTGACCTCTGGTCTATTACCTTCTATACCTGACTGCTGGCCTCTTCCCTTTACTGTCCCTGACTGATTGTCTGTTACCTTCTATACCTGACTGCTTGTCTGTTACCTTCTATACCTGACTGTTTGCCTCTTACCTTCTACTGTCCCTGACTGCTGGTCTGTTACCTTCTATACCTCACTGCTGGTCTGTTACCTTCTATACCTGACTTCTGGTCTGTTAACTTATATACCTGACAGCTGGCCTGTTATGTTCTATAACTGACCCATGGTCTGTTACCTGCTACTGTTCCTGACTGCTGGTCTGTTTCCTTCTATACCTGACCGCTAGTCTATTACTGGCTATACCTACAGGGAGTGCAGAATTATTAGGCAAGTTGTATTTTTGAGGATTCATTTTATTATTGAACAACAACCATGTTCTCAATGAACCCAAAAAACTCATTAATATCAAAGCTGAATAGTTTTGGAAGTAGTTTTTAGTTTGTTTTTAGTTATAGCTATTTTAGGGGGATATCTGTGTGTGCAGGTGACTATTACTGTGCATAATTATTAGGCAACTTAACAAAAAACAAATATATACCCATTTCAATTATTTATTTTTACCAGTGAAACCAATATAACATCTCAACATTCACAAATATACATTTTTGACATTCAAAAACAAAACAAAAACAAATCAGTGACCAATATAGCCACCTTTCTTTGCAAGGACACTCAAAAGCCTGCCATCCATGGATTCTGTTAGTGTTTTGATCTGTTCACCATCAACATTGCGTGCAGCAGCAACCACAGCCTCCCAGACACTGTTCAGAGAGGTGTACTGTTTTCCCTCCTTGTAAATCTCACATTTGATGATGGACCACCGGTTCTCAATGGGGTTCAGATCAGGTGAACAAGGAGGCCATGTCATTAGATTTTCTTCTTTTATACCCTTTCTTGCCAGCCACGCTGTGGAGTACTTGGACGCGTGTGATGGAGCATTGTCCTGCATGAAAATCATGTTTTTCTTGAAGGATGCAGACTTCTTCCTGTACCACTGCTTGAAGAAGGTGTCTTCCAGAAACTGGCAGTAGGACTGGGAGTTGAGCTTGACTCCATCCTCAACCCGAAAAGGCCCCACAAGCTCATCTTTGATGATAACAGCCCAAACCAGTACTCCACCTCCACCTTGCTGGCGTCTGAGTCGGACTGGAGCTCTCTGCCCTTTACCAATCCAGCCACGGGCCCATCCATCTGGCCCATCAAGACTCACTCTCATTTCATCAGTCCATAAAACCTTAGAAAAATCAGTCTTGAGATATTTCTTGGCCCAGTCTTGACGTTTCAGCTTGTGTGTCTTGTTCAGTGGTGGTCGTCTTTCAGCCTTTCTTACCTTGGCCATGTCTCTGAGTATTGCACACCTTGTGCTTTTGGGCACTCCAGTGATGTTGCAGCTCTGAAATATGGCCAAACTGGTGGCAAGTGGCATCTTGGCAGCTGCACGCTTGACTTTTCTCAGTTCATGGGCAGTTATTTTGCGCCTTGGTTTTTCCACACGCTTCTTGCGACCCTGTTGACTATTTTGAATGAAACGCTTGATTGTTCGATGATCACGCTTCAGAAGCTTTGCAATTTTAAGAGTGCTGCATCCCTCTGCAAGATATCTCACTATTTTTGACTTTTCTGAGCCTGTCAAGTCCTTCTTTTGACCCATTTTGCCAAAGGAAAGGAAGTTGCTTAATAATTATGCACACCTGATATAGGGTGTTGATGTCATTAGACCACACCCCTTCTCATTATAGAGATGCACATCACCTAATATGCTTAATTGGTAGTAGGCTTTCGAGCCTATACAGCTTGGAGTAAGACAACATGCATAAAGAGGATGATGTGGTCAAAATACTCATTTGCCTAATAATTCTGCACTCCCTGTATATATGCATTATTATTATGTAAATGAGAAAAATAAAAACACTCAAGTAATTCATACTAACATGAATATTCCTCTAGTAGATTGTGACACCTTTTAATGGACCAACAAAATCAAGGTTTTTTTATTCCATAAGCTTTCTGCACCTCACAGGTCTCTTCTTCACACCTAACTGGAATGGAACACAAAATTTATAAAGGACAGTAAGACCAAACCAATGCTCTAACGAACTAGAGCATTTTATTTTTTTCTATTAGATTGCTTTTTAAAGGGACATGAAATTAAAAATTAAAGTTTTGTGATTCAGATCCCAAAAGCATGTAATTAAAAATAACAAAAAAGAAAAGAGGGCATTTTGGGGGGGGGGAGCCTACAGTTGTTGTGGCAGGATGCGTTTGTGAAGTGCTCCTGGATCTAGTGCCAACAAACAATTGTAATAGGACATCTACTTATTCTTGGAGGAGCATGCACAATCTTTCTATGTGCACACTATCTGAGGCACCAGGTCCTTCTAAGCATGAGCAATTTGATATTCATTAAAAATTTTATTATAAAATTTTTATTATACATTTGTTGATTATGCAATTCTGTGTTTTAAATACATTTTCATCACACACAAGCACAATACTGATTTTTTTTACCGTTAAATGCTTAACAAGCTTCCTAAATCTGCCTTGAAATGATAATAATGTGTCACATAGCACACAGTAATTACACAACTACATTTATATGGCGTCACAATTGCATATGCATTTATATACAGCGACAAATTCAAATATACACATAAAATGCTTTTAACCATCCATGACTATTATATAAATATGTATAGAGAATAGTGTATGTCCACTATGGGCTGAAATACAAGTGGCGCGCTCCCTCTCGTGCATTAACTTTCTTAACTTTTTGCGTGCATCGTGTAGCGCTCGTATTACAAGTTTAAAGGAAAAGGTTTGTGCTCGAGCGAAAGAGTTGGACATCAGATATCACAGTCACGTTAACTATTCTCCTCATAGACTTCAATAGAGCACGCAAACTGAAAAAAAACCTAACACCTATACTTGTCGGCTAATCTAAACTGAGCTATTAATATTACACATTCCAATGTTCCTCACATTGAAATATATGTAATATTGATATATAAATATATTTCTATATACATGTATATATTTATAAAAACGTATAGATAATTCAGATATATACAGAAATATATATAAAAATAGAAATATTACCTTTATTATTAAGTGAAGAACATTGGAATGTACAATATGCGAATCACGCTTCGAGTTTAGCGCTGTAGGTCTAAAGTGGTATCGGATTAGCGCACTTGAAGACAGTTATCGTAGGGCGTGTAATCTAAATATTAAATATAAAAATAATGTAAAAAAATTGTTATAATAATTATTAATAGTTATTAAAAAGGTTCTAAAAAAATAATTAAAATACATGTGTATTTTTAGAATTTTTTTAAACATCTGTAATAATTAATAATGATTATTTTTACATTATTTTTATATTTAATATTTACATAACTTGCCTTTATATAACTGTCTTCAAGTGCGCTAACCCGACACTGAATTGGACCTACAGCCCTAAACCCGAATCGTATTTTGCATATTTTACATTCCTTCACATAGAAGTAAATGTTCTATATATATACTATAGACCTATATATATATATATATATATATATATATATATATATATATATATATATATATATATATATTTATATGTGTGTTTGTTTTATATGTATGTAAATATATATATATATATATATATATATATATATATATATATATATATACACACACACACACACATATTTTGACATGCCTATATATATATATATATATATATATCCACAAGCCCAAAGTTTTCAGCAAAAAGAGCAAAATAGCGGTAAAAACATAAACTTTATTCAAGTGTAGTCACACTCATTAAAACATGGGGGTATCAGCATAAAAATAGAACAAAAAACAAAAATCAAACATGAGAACAAATAGCTGACATGTTTCGGCACACAGCCGTAATCATAGCTAATGGGCACACCTGTATTAGACATTTAGTACCCTTCTCTAAATTCTCATTGGTTGTAATAAAATCATGTTGAAAATTGTCACTCCTCCTTATTATTTATTAATAACTTACAATACAATCTTGATTAAACCTAATAGGATAGAACTCTTAACTGGAGGAACATAATTCTAACAAAATTGCGTCTATTACATTTGATATAAATTCAAACTTAAACACTTAGCCAGACTAACGTTACAATAAGAATGAATGATAACTAGATGGATAGCAGCAGTTCTAATATCTTGTATATTAATAATAAAAAACCTTAGTAGATAGTAGAAAAAGTTGTAACCATACAATTCCTTCATTAAAGATATATTAAAAAAAACTTATTGCATCCAAATGTGTAGATAAAGAATGTATGAAAATTCCATGAAAAAAGTATAAAGTGTTTTTGAAACACCAAATACAGCAATGAATCCGGACTTGGTATGTAGTTAATGAATCAACAAATAAGATCAAATGTATTCATTCAGGATTATCCTGTCTTTGTTTAAGTATATACCACACCAAATCCACATTCATTACAGTAACACTAATTAAGAGAGATTGTGAGGGATTCGTGAACTTTTCAGGTCAGCAGTTGTGCAATAGCGGTATTAAGTGCTCTATTTACACCCCAGTTTGGCTTGGACTGCTAGACTTCCCTATTGAGGCTTATTTTCATTCAAGAAAGGTGTCCCGGATTCTCTCCAATCTGATTGGACGAGTACGTACACGTGGTACGTGGTACGTTACACACGCATCTACACGTATCCACGCTGTTTCCAGTGCGTGGATATCGGATTGGCATTGGAAGTACAGAGGGCTGCTCCAATGCTGAAGTAAAAAGACGGACATAGCGGTGGATAACAACTTCCAGGACGCCAAGAGCAATCACCCATCGAGGAAATATCCGGTGAGGTCGGTAAGTGGGTAGCCGCATAGCGGTTTCTTGCATGAGTAAGACACATTTTAAGGAAGATTGAGTATTAGACCCACACCGACATTTACTCACAACAGAGATTATGCTCCTTGATTGATCTAATTGTTTCAGATGAGACTGTTGTTGCCTCTCAAATGAAGTCTTAGGGCAATAGCCATGTGGGGTTATTAAAGGATAAGACTATCTTTGGACATATACATATTATTAAAGGAGGATTGAAAACCACTTTCTTTATTTTGTTTATATATATATATATATATATATGTTAGAGGGGTCAATTTATTAATGTCCGAGCAGACATGATACGATGTAGCGTATCATATCCGCTGCACATCGATAAATGCCGACAGCATACACTGTCAGCATTTATCATTGCACAGCAGTTCTTGTGAACTGCTGGTGCAATACCGCCCCCTGCATATTTGCGGCCAATCAGCCGCTAGCAGGGGGTGTCAATCAATCCGATAATTTTCGATCAGGTTGATTTCTGTCCGCCGCCTCAGAGCAGACCGCTGTTTCATAACTTCTGTTTCCAGCGAGCTTCGATGCTTGATAAATTGACCCCAGAGCTTTTTTCGTCAAACACCTTAAACCATATATCTTTGAACCCTTATAACTCTTTTATAATTTGTTTTTATTAAATATGTTTTTTTATCAAATAGTGTTTATATGAGTGTAGCTATACTTTTAAATGTATTTATGTTGTGTTTAATGTAACTTTTTTTAACTCATTTCCCTTAATGCAAGTTCTTCAATCGCTAAATCATGATTGTGCACAAGCGAATGTGTTTACTTTCAAATTCCGTTGCGTTCAAAAAGCCAAAAAAAACTATATCGCTCACACGCAAAAGTTTGCGTGCCACTTGTAATCTAGCCCTAAGGGATTTTCTCATTCTCTATGTGTCCCTGTCCTTCTTGTTTTGATTTTGAATTAGGTTTCTAAAAACAAAACAAAGCCAATTGGTAGATGATATTACGATAAAAACATAATTTAGGAAATACTGACATATGCATTCACAAACAAAAAGGGATATGTACAGCACACTTGGACAAGTATATATAGATTTGAAAACACATTAGGAAAGGAGAATATAGCAAAGTGAAAATAGTTAAAAAGCTTATTTACATATATCACTGCTGGATAAAAAAAATGGATCAACAGATGATATTAAATATTTAGGGCCCAATTCTCGAAATATTGCTGGAATGGAGAGAAATCATCAGATTATGTTACTGAGCACTATATTGTAATGTAAGTGTCTCTGCTCAACATAAAGCATATTAGTGAACTCCCCTTAAAGGGATATGAAACCCCACAATTTTCCTTTGTGACTCAGACAGAGCATACAATTTTAAAAATTTCCAATTTACTTCTATTATTGAATTTGCTTTGTTCCCATTGTATTCTTTGTTGAAGAGATACCTAGATACTGTAGGTGTCTAGATCAGTGCATGGCAGCAGTGGCGTCACTAGGGGGGTGCAGGCCGCACCTGGGTGACACCCTCCAGGGGGTGACACCAAAAAAAATTTTTTTTTTTTTTTTTTTAATTTTATTGAAATTCAAAGAAATACAATGTTGAGATGCATAGATTTTTTTATTAGAGGGGCTGGCATTTGTGAACATTAGTGGGTCTGGGGAAGTTGTAGACACACAATTTTTTTGCCCCTTGAGCCAGTGCTGCATTTTCAACAAATAGTTTTCCCGGCTGCTTTTGCTTGTTTGTACTTTGCTTCTCCCCTGCCCAATTTCTCTATGAATGTTGTGGGCGTGCCGTGGGGCTTGCAAAGTTGCGCTGCTAGCCTAAACCTGCCTGCCTATCTGTGCTCACTGCTCAGTGACGTGTGGAGCAGTGGAGTCACTCACTGCTGTGCTGTCTCTCTAAACGGGAACTGGGAAATCGTGAGGGGATGCCTGGCACCTGACCGCATGACTGTTTGACACTGTCTCTAAAGTGAAGGAGCCACGTATGATGCCCACCAGACCTTTACGGTTACGGTACACTAAGTGCACACTGAACAGGTAGGAGGGTGGGCGGGATCTGGGGGTGGGCAGAGTGCAGAGGTGATTGGCCATAAGAAGCGGTAAGCACGCGGCCCGGGGCTGTGCACTGACAGACTTGGAACAGAGTCAGAGAGCAGAATTTTCATAGTTTGCGCGCCTAAACCTTTTCTTCAGTGATTTATTTTAGAGTGCTCTGTTTATCTTTCATTTGATGCTCTGCTGAGCCAGGGAGCAGCTCTAGGCATGAGCTTTATAATTAATGCAGTGCAGTTTACATATTTTGTATGTGTGTGTCTGAGTTTTTGTGTGTGTGTGTGTGTGTGTGTCTCAGTGTTTTTGTGTGTGTGTTTTTGTGTGTGTGTCTGAGTGTGTTTCCGAGTGTTTGTGTGTGCATCTGAGTTTGTTTTTAAGTGTGTCTGAGTGTTTGTATGTGTGTGTTCCTGTGTTTTTCTGTGTGTCTGCTTTCTGGGGGGGGGGTGACACCATAACTTACCGCACCGGGTGACACCAACCCTAGTGACGCCACTGCATGGCAGAAAGTAGTGCCACCATCTAGTGTTCTTGCAAATGGATAACATTGTAGCAGGACTGCTGCAATATAGTGCTGCATAAATGTTCACAATCCTGAGGTTCTGTCCCTGTTTTTTTCCAACAAAAGATTCAAAGAGAACAAAGAAAATGTGATAATAGACTTAAATTAGAAAGTTGTTAGAAATGGAATGCTTTATCTGAATCATGAAAAAAAGATTTGTGTTTCATGTCCCTTTAATGAGATACATAGCTCCCAAGGTACAAAAAATGCTTGTGGGGTCTCATAATACTGACAAAGCTTCTTATAGAATCTCACCTGATCAGAGAGCTTTAGAGAATTGGGCCCTTAAAAGGAGATATGCAGTGGGGGTTGTACAGAGGTTTTGGAGAGGCAAAAGCACCCACAATCTTTTAAAATTCACCCCTCTGTGTAAATAGGTACGTTGAGCTGAAATATGAAAATTGCTCCTCCCATTGTTGTCCACTGTTGCCTTGCACTGCTCTGACCATGGCACACCCAGCTCTGTCTTCAAAACAAGTAATTCCACCTCAATCCACACTGATTCATACTCGATAACCAAAACTACTCCCATGCCCACCCTGGCTCCCAGCCTATTGGCCATATGCTTGCATGCATGGAGTTTTGGCTACATAAGTGTTTGTCACAAAATCTTAAGTTCTAGAGTCATTCCTAGAGAAAAAAGCATTACCAGCATTTTACACTCTCCCACACAATAAACTAATTTGTAGACTACACTGCATAGATTAGGATTAAAAAGTAATTGAATGGATAGAGTAATGGTTAAAAGAGGGATACAAATATAAAGGGGTACATTCAGAGTAGGAGAAGGTTTCCAATGGAGTGCCTCAGTAACCAGTGCTAAAGCTTGTTTACTGTAATGTATTAATGGTTCTACTAGCAGATATAAACAACAAATACAAATTTATTTTTGCATTACAAAGCATTACTTCTTATGTTAACCATAACATAAACTGTTTTGATGTTAGTGAGAACTAGTGTCACTTCCCTTTATTATATTATGTCTTATTTACTAACCCACATTATCTGGATGAGAAACATGATGATTTTATCCTCCGGCAAAAAAGAAATTTAACATGAGTATTCATGGCATGCCTTATGAGTATTCATTTGAAGTACAGAACAATTATCTAAATCGTGGTTATTTATTAAACATACTGTAACTAGTAAAACTTGCTTTTGATTTCTACTGGCAACAAGAAAGTTCAATTCCTGCTTTGCAGAACATGAATAGGATTTCCAGGAATGATTGAATGAGTAATTGATTTTTCAGTGGCCCTATAGTGAAGATTTAATATTGTCTGCAAGAGCATTTGTCTGCCAGTGTAACTCCTTCCTCCCCTCCCAAGAGACTATAAATATTTAGGTATCGAATAATTATGTTACTATATTTAGCTAAGCTTTTTAAATGTAGACAGGTTTAACATCATGATTAGGTAGAGTAGTCACTATAAGGATGAATAGTATTTAGTTTTTTTCTAGAATATTGCAACTAATGTAGATTGGAAACATCTTTTATTTTTTCAACTATCAATTAATTAGTTTGTTTCTCTCTGTATCATAAGATCTGTATCATAATACTTTTATTAAGGAAAGGTATGTGATATCAACTGCAGATTAAAGGGACATTGGTAAATGGGTGTAGTAAAATTATAACAGATGTGTATTACCAGTTTAACATATTCATATGAACAGAGATACATATTATTAAAAAGTTTACTAATAGTTTGATTCCAAATCTCACAATGATTTCATGAGATATCTGGGTGAATTATATCAGGTTTAAGGTACAATCTCCAGGAACAGGTAGTTTGTCTATATGCTGATGGATGTTTAATAACACAGGAGATAGAAGCATAAGTTAAAGGGATATAAAACTGTCTGTTTCATTGTTGTATTACATTCTTAAAAAGCACTTAGCGGTGCCTATTACTTCCTGTCACAGCCCTTTATTGATATAATAAATATTCTAGAGTAACATGAGCTAGCTTATTATCTTGTCCATGCTCAGAAGAGGACAGAATGCAACTTAAGCTACAGCGAATCATGTCCGCCCGGCATTTAATAAATTGACCCCTATGAGCTGACTTAAAGGGATATGGAAGTCAAGCTTAAATTCGATCATTCAGATAGAGCATACAATTTAAAAAAAATAAATAATATTTACCTTTTCTCTTCAAATCCTATATTAAAATGCTGTTTCTTTCATGTGTAAGATGTACATTTGATAATAGAAGTAGGCTGGGATTTTTTACTTTCATGCCCCTTTAAAAATTTGCACAAAGATGCCAACTTAGGCCTCAGAATAACTGAGGGAAGAGCATGCTACGGTCAGAGCTGGGGGGCAGGCCTGGCAAGAATGGGGGAAAGTGAGGGATTTCCAACATTGGCAAGGTTAAATACCATTATGCTGGGGGTTACTGCCTCCCAGAGATTCCACTGTTTCAGACCATTCAAAATAAATTACTGTAGGTTATAATTCAGTTTTATTTGTGATACTATAGGCACTGCATATATAGGTGTAGAACTTTAAAGGAACATGACATTCAAAATTAAACTTTCATGTTTCATACACATCATACAATTTAAAAAAAAAATAGATTTTATTTCTGTTATTAAATTTACTTATCTCTCTTGTTATCCTTTGTTGAAGAGCATGCCTAGGAAGGCTCTGGAGTCCCAATGCACTTTTGAGAGCTTGCAGATGATTGGTGGCTACACACAAACGCCTATGGTCTTTGCTCCTACAGAATTGTTCAGCTAGCTCCCAATAGTGCAGTGCTGCTCTAATTAATTATGTATTACCTATCTAATCTAAATCAGTTCTACCACCTTAAGGGGAGAGAAAAAGGCAGGCTTACCCTTAAATCTCTTGTTAGCTTCACACATGAAAACAGCAATTCAGTTTAGTTTATCAGCTAGATTACGAGTTTTGCGTTATGAGTCAAATAGCATTGTTATGGCCCATAATGCTTCATTTTCCCTAACGCTGCTATTACAAGTCTTGTCGGTATAGGTGTACCGCACACCTTTTAGCCAGTCACGCAATGTCAGTACCGCAAAAAAAAAAAAGTTTTTTTTTGGGTGGGTTTTATTTTTAGTTTAGGGTCTGGGCATTTAAAAGAGCTAAATGCCCTTTTAAGGGCAATGCCCATACAAATGCCCTTTTCAGGGCAATGGGGAGCTTAGGTTTTTTTAGATAGTTATTTTATTTGGGGGGTTGGTTGTGGGGGTGGTGGGTTTTACTGTTGGGGGGGTGTTTGTATTTTTTTTAAAGGGAAAAGAGCTGATATCTTTGGGGCAGTGCCCCACAAAAGGCCCCTTTAAGGCCCATTGGTAGTTTATTGTAGGCTAGGGTTTTTTTTTTAGTTTTTTTTGGGGTGGGGGGGTTATTTTGATAGGGCTATTACAATAGGTGTAATTCTTTTTTATTTTTGATCATTTGTTTCTTATTTTTTGTAATTTAGTGTTTGTTTTTTTATGTAATTTAGTTATTTTTATTTTTAGTAATTTTTTTGTAATGTTAGGTTTTACTGTAAGGCAAGTTAGGTTTTATTTCACAGGTAAGTTTGTATTTATTTTAACTAGGTAGTTACTAAATAGTTAATAACTATTTACTAACTAGTCTACCTAGTTAAAATAAATACAAACTTACCTGTGAAATAAAAATAAAACCTAAGCTAATACAATATAACTATTAGTTATATTGTAGCTAGCTTAGGTTTTATTTTACAGGTAAGTTTGTATTTAGTTTAAAATAGGTATTATTTATAGGGATGGGCGAATGTTTCGCAACATTCGAAAAACGGCACAAATTTTAACACATTCGTTCATTCGAATCGAATTTCGAATGTTTACATAACATTCTAACATTCGATTTTCAAATGTTCGGTTTCGAATTTTACTATTACATTCGAAAATATTCTTTTCGAAAAATTCGAATTTAGATTGTAATAGTATTTCTAATGCTTTTTCTTTAAATGTAATATTCGAATTATGCAATATTCGAATTCGAAAAATTCGAATTTAGATTGTAATAGTATTTCTAATGCTTTTTCTTTAAATGTAATATTCGAATTATGCAATATTCGAATTTGAAAAATTCAAATTTATATGTTTGTAATAGTATTTCTAATGCTTTCTTTAAATGTAATATTCGAATTATGCAATATTCTATATGGAAACTTTCGAAATTATATATTTGTATCTATTTTTGTATCAATTTACTAGATTCCAGCCCTACCACATGAACTATTGAACTTCTGAATAGTATTTGTTAAATAGAATGTTAAATTCGAAATTTCGAATGTAGACATTCGATATAATTAGAAACATTCGAATTCGAAAGTGACATTCGAAAACTAAATAACATTCGATTTTCGAATTTTTAAGAATATTCGTTCTTATCAACATTCGGATTTAGAATTCGAATTTCGGTAATAACATTCGTTCTACATTCGAAATTCGAAAATTTACACATTCGCCCATCCCTAATTATTTAGTTAATAATTGTAACTTTAATTTAGCTCTATTTTAATTGTTAAAGTTAGGGGGTGTTAGGGTTAGGGTTACGTTAGGGTTAGTGTTAGGTTTAGGGATTAATGGATTTATTTAGTGGAAGTGATGTGGGAGGCCAGAGGTTTAGGGGTTAATAACTTTAGTATAGTGGCGGCGACATCGTGAGCGGCAGATTAGGGGTTAATAATTTTATGTAGGTGGCGGCGATGTTGGGGGGGGCAGATTAGGGGTTAATAACTGTATGTAGGTGGCGGCGATATCGGGGACTGCAGATTAGAGGTTAATAACTGTATGTAGTTGACGACGATGTCGGGCGGCGGATTAGGGGTGTTTAGACTTGGGGTCTATGTTAGGGTGTTAGGTTTAAACGTAATTTTTATTTCCCCATAGACATCAAAGGGGCTGCGTTACGGAGCTTTTTATTCTGCAATCGCAGGTGGTAGGCTTTTTTTTTTGCTGGCTCTCCCCATTGATGTCTATGGGGAAATCGTGCACGAGCACGTCAAAGCAGCGCTTGATTTCAGTGCGGTATGGAGCTCAACGCCACCATATCGCCCGCACAAGCCTGCTTTTTTTTAACTTGTAATAGCAGCGGTATAGGGAGGTGAAATAACGCCGCTTTGTGGCGTCGTTAAAATCCCTAAATCGCTCAAAACTCGTAATCTAGCTGTATGATCGGTTAACAAGGGTAATTTTGTTTTCTAGGGGGCAGGAAAATCAGTGATGAAAAAAACAATATTTATTTGACAAAATAATGTTGCTTTATTCATTGAAAAATGAAGGTATATTATAAATCAGCTTACAATTTGTGTGTAGTTTCATAAGTTTATACTCCCTAATCTAATTTCCCAGCACTAAAGAATAGATGACAAAAATTTCAACCCCCATTTATTGGACTATATAATTCATAACTAAGTTAAAGGAACAGTTTGTCCCATTACAGATAATTAAATAGCTGGAAAGCCAACACCCTAATTACTAATATGGGATACATTATTTTTTCACCACAGGGTCATTTTCCTTTGGGCACACTTAAAAAGGACATTTTGAAAAACTAAATTATTTGATCTGAACTTGCAAAGTTTGTAGTGACTGGTAGCAATGCACTTCAAGAGCTAGCTGGTGATTGGTGGCTGCACATGTTTGCCTCTTGTCATTGGCTTACGCAATGTGTTCACCTAGCTTCCAGTGGTGTATGGCTGCTCCTCCAACAAAAGATACCAAGAAAATAAAGCAAATTTAATAATCAAAGTAAATTGGAAAGTTGTTTAGAATTGTATGTTATATCTGAATCATGAAGTAAATATTTAAATACAGAGTGCAGGAGTCTAAACATGCTTCCCTGTCACCTCTCATGTGTTATATCGCTTTCCCGCCATTAGGACGTTCGATGCTATCCTAACTGCACTGGGCACAAGCGCCGGGCAGGGCAAAAAAATAAAGTGCCCCTAACAAAATAGTAGCAGATCCTTGTATGCATGAGCTACACATTGTTTTAAAATGGTGGCTCATTGGCAAGAAAAGAGTGACTCAAGTAGGTATGAGGAGCAGAATTCCCCTCTGGTACTTCCTTCTTCTGGAAACCCATTGTCTAGTGCAAGTTCTAGTGCAATACCAATGTGCCTCATCATAGAGTCAATAGCAACTACCTACTTAAAGGGATTGTGAGTTTAATATAAAAGGTTTTGTTATGTGTAGTAAAACCACTTTGTAGTATACCTTCATTATTTATTTTGCCCCCCCTTGTCATGATATTTAGCTTTTACAAGTGTAGATTTTAGATATCACAGAACTGGAGAACCATGCTACATATCATTCCCTAATTGGCTTTAACAGGTAAGGAAGTTGCAAAGCAATACAGTGGCTATCCTTGTCAGCTGCAGCCTGAAGCCAAGATTGGTTCATTTTAAGAAAAATGCATACTTGACTGATATGTTATTCTATAGCAAGGCAACATAAATCTTCTATAATTAATTATAATTAATAAATTCTTAATTAAAATTATTATTGTAACTACAATTAAGAGCTGAAATGGATTCCTTAGTATTTACACCAGAAAAAAACATGATAACCTCACTCAAGTGATTAAAAGCTGCTTTTTACAATCAAAGGAATCTCCTTGTAATATTATTCGGTAAAGATATTCATATATTTGCAGATATATATATATATATAAATAATAATAATTACGTCAAGTGGCATCCGTGCATTTTCCTGGCCAAAGCAGCGCATCTGTTGCTGTTGAAAATGGCGGTCTCTGATTAGGATGAATTGATTGCTAAGAAGCTTTCGTGTGACTGGAATAGAAAGTACTAGAGATTCTATCTGACTGGGGGCAGAGAGCCAGCACATAGCAGCGCTCAGGAGATTATTACTTCACTACTGGAACTCTAAAGAGCAGCAAATCTTCTCCTATAGACAAGTTTATTCCTTTACAGTAGCTGATACTATTTTTTATAGAATATGATTTCCCTGTTTTGAGAAATTATAGCACAACAGGTACATAAATATACTACTTTATAGGTGCAATATTTACATTAATATACAGTATACTTCAAAGTGTATGTAAAAGCAGTAAAAACAAAAAAAAATTGTGTATATGGTAAAAACAGGATTTTGTACCAAAGAGCTTGCAGTCTACATGACTGTTGGTTAATGAAAATAGTAACTTCAATATACTGTAATTTAGATCATCATTGGACCAGTGTCTTATTAAAGGGACACTGAACCCATTTTTTTTTTCTTTCATGATTCAGATAGAGCATGCAATTTTAAGCAACTTTCTAATTTACTCCTATTATCAAATTTTCTTCATTCTTTTGCTATCTTTACTTGAAAAAGAAGGAATCTAAGCTAAGGAGCCAGAACATTTGTGGTTCAGGACCATGGACAGCACTTGTTTATTGATGCGGTCCAATCAGCAAGGACAACCTAGGTTGTTCACCAAAAATGGGCCGGTATCTAAACTTACATTCTTGCTTTTCAAATAAACATACCAAGAGAATGAAGAAACTTTGATAATAGGAGTAAATTAGAAAGTTGCTTAAAATCGCATGCTCTATCTGAATCATGAAAGAAAAATTTTGGGTTCAGTGTCCCTTTAAGGTTTAATGCTGCACATATAAAAATCTGCTGCCCGTCACTCTCTGTTGATTGTATGTCATATTTGCTTTATTTATATTTTTTACCACTGAAACTTCTTCCTGAAAGTGACACACATGCAGAGCACAATGTACAAACACATTTACTCCATTAACCCACAGAGCTCAGGAATGAAACTCCATATTGGGTTAGATTACGAGTGGAGCCCTAATTTATCCCGCACCCGTAAAAAGACAAATTCACCCATTTAAGGGCACGCAATAAATAACCAGCCATTACAAGTGACTGGTTATTGCTACCGTGAGCTCGCAGTAGCAATTAGCGCTCAGAAAATTAACCAGAGATCAGATCTCTGGTTAATTTTCAAAAAAAGTGGCCAAATTTCCTCCCAAAATAAAATGTATTTTAGTTTTTTATTTAAAAAATGTATCTTTTTTTTTTTTTTTTTTTTTAGAAAAAAAACAACTGCATTAAGTAGTTTTTAAGTAGTTGGCGGGTGTGGGGTGTTAGAAAAAAAAAAGCCACTATAAAATGCCTTTACATTGCCGTCCATGGGGACTGTGTGTTCCCAGTAAATATATATGTATATGCTTATATACATATATATTTATGTGTTAATATGTGCAAATACACATGTTAACACATAGCTGTGTATATACTCAAATACATATATATTTAAAATATGCTGCCCATCACCTTTTGTATACATAGTAGTATCAGAAAGAGTTGTTGCTTTAAATAAATACAGACCATCATTTGCATTTAGAATTTAAAAACTGAAAAAAATACATAGGTAGAGAAGATTGTAACTTACTGGAGGGGAAACATTGTCATTTTATTAATTTTATTTAAAAAAATATTTCTGGATTTGGGGATGTGCTCCGTACTATCCGATCATGAAGTGTATCTAGTAATGGGGGAAATTAGGTTGGGGGAGTTTGGCCTGGCTCAACCATTTGGATTTATTGCTGTTGGGTCACAGGGTTAAGGGGCTGTCTTGGGTGGGCCTAGAATCTGTGATGTTTAGTATAACAGCAAGGTGCTTGACCTCCTGCCCTTGGCCACTTGGTCATTTAAAAAAATTTTTTTGTGGTTTTCCATTCTATGACATCACGTTGCTACTTTGCACATTTTTTTCCAAACCAAGCTGTAAATTTACTAACGCACAATCAATACCCCACCCCCCCCACCCCCAATAAAAAAAACCCCTGTTCTAGCAACATCTATATCACGCCTTTTACGGCAACCCCAACAGAGATTCTATCTGACTGGGGGCAGAAAGCCAGCACATAGCAGCGCTCAGGAGATTATTACTTCACTACTGGAACTCTAAAGAGCAGCAAATCTTCTCCTATAGACAAGTGTATTCCTTTTCAGTAGCTGATACTATTTTTTATAGAATACAAATTCTCTTACTCACCATCAATCAGAGAGTAGCACAGGATTCCCTCCTATATTTAAATCAGACCTGATTGTTTATAAGATCTAATCACTGTCAAAATTTCTCATTTTCTTATATTTTAATCGCTGATTAAGTCATCAAGTATGTGGGAGCACTTCATTTTCCCAGTGACCCCCTCTGTTGTAAATACTGATGGGTTAATCTGATAACATTTGGAATTCCTTTATAATTTCCATATGGAACAATGTGTTTGTGTGCATTACACCAGGCTGCAGATGTCATTATATTGTATCGCTGTTGCTATCACTTGGGACCTGCCATGGCTGTTGCTATAATTTTTGTGTTGATTGGTTTTTCATGTGAATTGACATTGATAGAGATTGGGTTGTCATTATGTAGCAGCTATTTCTGCATTGGTTGTGGCCTTATTTTGTCCAAGCCGCAGTTTACTTCTCTCTATACATTTCTCCAAGGTCTCTTTACCTGTATTTATGAGTTTGAGGAGAGTCATTCTTAAAAAGTGACTCTAAGTAGTGCTCTGCTGAATTCACAAAAAAAATCTCTGTATTACAAAATGTATATATTTATTATTATTATTATTATTATTATTATTAGTTATTTTTAGATCGCCAACAGATTCCACAGCGCTAATATTCATAACAATTAAGGGCTAGATTACATGTGAAGCGCTAAATTAAAGTGCTCCCGCAAATGGGCAAATTTGCCCATTTGTGGGCACGCAATAATTAATCAGCCATTACAAGTGGCTGGTTATTGCTATCGCAAGCACAATGTTTCCCAGCAATGTGAACGCGAGGTCTCGTTTGCATTGCTGTACATTAGCGTGCGCTGGTATTACACATTGGAGCGCAAATTTCACTTTCATTAAAGCGCTATTTAGTGCTCCACTTGTAATCTGGCCCTAAATGTAAAAACCAGCAATAGAAAATTAGGAGGCTACTGTAAATAATAGGCGTGTGCATTCGGCATCTTTGCTAGAAGGCCTTCGGCTCTTTTCGGTAACGGATTTATTCTTGTTAAAGGGCAACACACTAATTATCTGTGCAAATCCAGATCTTAGTGTGTTGATCTTTCACAAGATGAAATCTGGCGCTGAAAATAGCCGAAGACTGCGAGCGGCCACCTTTTTTGCATACAGCAGCTAATGAAGCTGCCGAACTTAGTAAAATGTGTGTGTGTCTTTTTTTTAATAGATAGATAGATAGATATATTTTTTACAGCAGAAAAGTACTCCAGACGCTGGTTTCGGTGTAAAAGCCTTGATCTGTACTGTTTGCAGTGATAGTATTTAAAAATAAGTAAAGGAAACAAAACATTACAGACCTAGGGGCCGATTTATCAAGGGCCGAATGGCCCCTGATACCCCTGTTTCCGCGCGAGCCTTTCACCGGAAACAGCTGTTAAGAAGCAGCGGTCTTAAGACTGCTACTCTTTATATGCAAAAAAACGGAAAACAGGGCACACAGAAATGTACTCTAAAAGCTCCTATTCAGACTAACCCTTCCCTGAGTATAGCCAAAAAAATAGAAAGCTAAAACAAATGTAGAATAAGTTGCACTAAAAAGAAGCAATAGAGTACTGGAGCGTAATCTAAATAAATTTATTTAATTTCCATAAAATATCATCATAAAAAATACCTACAAATTGCCAATAAAATATAAAATCAAATGAATATATGTAAGTAAATGCGTCTCAGACTATGAAGGGATGTCTCCCTTAAAAGTCACACCCTAATGATATGTTAAAACACAAATACACACAATAGCAGTAAGTAGAAGCAACAATAAAATGAGTTCTTTGAGAGTTAAACACATAGAGCAGTGGCTAAATTTAGCAGAATGAATTCCCTCTCATTTTCTACAGAATAGTAACAATCTTACTTATAGTGCTAAGTACATACAGTTATAACTTAAGTCAGCCTGATAATTAAGGATCAGCTTTTAAAACAATACTTAAGTATCGCTTATAGCACACTATAGGAAGCAATTGATTGCAGTAATGAGTGAATTAGTAAAACAATTAGCACAACTTTTACTGGTTAGTAGAACAGCAAATGGCAAATAATCCTTATTGCCGTATCGTTTCCATATGTGTTATTTAGTAATCCTACTTAATGTGTAGAAATAAGACCAAGCGCCTGGAAATTGACCTCTGGCTTTGTACAAAGGGCCTCCTAGCTGGCCAAAGTGAGAGCTTTAAATATTTGTTTGGTGTAAAAAGCGCCTAATGAAAGGCTGATGTCACTAAGGATAATTTAATTTAGATGAGATAATCCCGATCAGGTCAATTAGACCGTTGAGCCCCCTCAGCGGTCTAATTGACCTGATCAGGATTATCTCATGTAATTGAATTATCCTTAGCGACCTCGGTCTTTCATTAGGTGCTTTTTACACCAAACACATATTTAAATCCTACTTAATGTCTCAAGTTTTGAGTGATCTCCGTGTGGATACAGCCAGTCCCAGCTAATAGATTAGTATCAAACAAATTCCTGCGCCGTAAATGGCATTGGTTTCAGGGTATGTCAGACTGCCAGGCAGTCTATAAAATAATTTCAACGTACCACTCATTAGTAGGAGGATATGACCTTACTTGTGTGGAGTCCTCTGTGTTATAGGACACTTAGCCACAATCGCTGCTCACTTCGGCGTCCTCCTCTGGTAATTACCTCCTCACTCTAGCTCTATGGGGCGATCATGTGACGAATTACGTCACTGTAGATCAGGCAAGTTTAAAACAATCTTCCTGTTGCACGCTAACAGCGTGAGTATGGCACTTTAGAACAATGCAGATGAACGGCTGTTCAATGTATTCAGCTTCTCTAACCTCCGTCTGTACTCCAGACTCCTCAGGTCAGGGAAAGTGCTAATGCTGATGTGGTAGTATATCTGGTGGACACGTTTCGTCCACAACACAGGGCTTTATCAAAACATAAATTGTATCCTAGGTGTCTAACTTTTAATTACCCCCCCCCCCCTTTGTCTCCCATTGGTCCATTTTGGACTTTCAATTAAAGGTGGAATTGCTTAATCATTCATAAGGTGGATTGCATTTCTATATGATCCTTTCATTGCGGATTTTGACTGCTTTATGTTTTACTTGAGGTGCACACATAAATAGTAAATCTAAACTTATATTTGACTTAGTTACATGTTCAACTGCATATACAAATAATACGCGTGTCATGGCATAACATAAAAAGATAATCTATTTGTCATTATCTGATATAAAAAGTCATTTAATTTTAAAGCTACACACAGGACATTATAATGTGTGTATATTATGAAAACTCTGCTGAAGTGAGGCTAAGAATAAATGATGCACAAAGGGAATAGACTTAAGTGAGAACTTATTCACTAATATCTCTTATGTGACAAGAAAGGGGGAGACATCTAGTTCCGAATGTAAACCTAGGAGGTGCAGAGTTTGCACATTGTAAATTAACTCTGCTTATTTCCTTAAGAGTTTCTGTTTTGAAGTTCCCACTCTCCAGTCAGGAGTGACCTTAATAATACCCCAAAACTTCAAGTTCTTTAGAAGTTACCCTTTTTGAATACAACACAGGTGTTCATGTATCCATTCCCTCAGAGTCCTAGTGGTCTCCCCAATATACTGCTTATGACATGAGCACTTGATAATGTAGACTACACCCTTATCCTGACATCTTACTACTCCTTTAATTTTGTGTATGTAGTCGTTTTGTCTCAATTTAATCTCTTTACACTTACTACTGTAAATTACTACTGTAAATTCCTTGGATGTCACTTTCTTTTAGTTGTTTATTGCCTCCTTTTTTGAACCCACTTGGAGCAAGTATGCTTTTCACATTTCTAGCTTTCCTATATACTATTTGTGGGGAGCCAGGCATTTTGTCCTCTATGATTGGATCTGTTTGGATTAGGGGCTAGTGCTTTTTTATATTCTTTTTTTTTTAGTAGATAATTATCACAGTTGTAGTTTGTCACTAGGAGAACATTACATTTATCTGTTTGCTTTTCTTGTGATTCACCTTTGCTTTTTTATACGTTAATAGACTATTCTTGTCTTTTTCTTCAACCTGTTTCTTTGCATTTTTAATAATTTTAGGATCATATCCCCTTTCTATAATTTTTTAATCCAAAATCTGCACTTGTTCCTCATAATCTGAAAGTCTAGAACTGTTACATTTTATCCTCAGACACTGTCCTTTCGGTATATTGTCTTTACATTGGGTAAGATGGCAGCTAATAAAATGTATGAGGTTACTGGCATCAACTTTTTTAAAATGTGTCTTAGTAATTAAGCTGTTATTCATTATTTCAATATCCAGGTCTAAGAAGGTAATTTTTTCAGTGCTATATGTATGAGTGAAACTGATACCAATATTATTCCCATTCATCTCTAATAAAAAAAGTATCTAAGTCTGTAGCGGGACCCCTCCATATAAAAATAATCTTGTCAATATACCTCTTATAGAGTACGAGATTTGCACTCAGTCTATGTGGGAGGATAAACTCCTCTTCCCACTTTCCTAGGAAGAGGTTTGCATAGCTGGGTGTGAATCTCGTACCCATTGCTGTCCTCTGTATCTGTAGGAAAAACGTATTGTTAAAAGAGAAGTAATTTTGGTTCAATATAAGTTCGATACCTTTTAGTATAAATTCTTTCTGTTCTTTCTTTAATGTGGAGTCTCTAGTCATAAATAGATCTGCAGCCTCTATCCCTAACTGGTGTTGTATACTTGTATATAGGGAGGATACGTCACAAGTCCCTATTTAAAATTTTCCTCCCATTGTATTTGACTTAGCCATTGCAGAATGTCTGTAGTATCTTTCAAGTATGAGGGCAGATTTTTCACGTAGTACTGCAAAAATCTATCAATGTATTGGGAAAGATTGGACGTAATGGATCCAATGCCTGATATGATTGGTCTCCCTGGTGGGTTTATCAGGTCTTTGTGGATCTTCGGCAAATAATAAAATCCAGGAATTTGTGGGTACTTTGGATATAGAAATGTATATTCCCTATTTAGAACAATCCCTTTTCCTTTTGCATTATCCAGAATCCCTGTTAGTCTACTTAAAAATTCTTTGTCGGGTCTAGTTTCAATTCCTGATATGTATCCGTATCATTTAGTCATCTATTAGCTTCCTCTATATATTTTACAGTGTCAAGTACTACTACCCCTCCTCCCTGGCTTGATGGTTAGCCCTTTATCTTTTTGGAGATTTTTAATTCTTTTCTTTTCTGGTCAAGATATTCGTGGTGTATTTATTCAGTTTTGCATTAGCTATATCTTTCTGTACTAGTTTCTCAAAGAGTTTGAGATTCCTGCCTTTTTCATTGGAAGGAAAAAAAATTAACTTTGGTTTTAAATCTGTATATCTCATCTCAGGGTTAGTCTTTCTTTCAGTTGTATATGTTTATATTTCTTTCAATCTGATTTTTCAAAAAAGAATCTCTTAAGGGTTAACTTCCTTATATATTGGCTTATGTGTATGTGAGCATTACAGTTGTTTAATCTTGTTGTTGGTGCAAAACTAAGGCCTAAAAATATTCAATTCATTTTCTTCCTCTTTAGTTAATGTTCTACTGCTCAGATTGAATATCACAGAAGTGCATTCTATTTTATTCTCTTCATGTCTCTTTGCCTTTCTTCCTCCTCTCTGTTTCTTTTTCTTAAGTGGGGGCCATTTGTGACTAACTGATTTCTTGGTGTTCCTTGCACTGCTGGGCTTTCCTCTAAAAAATGACTTTCAGTTCTTGGAGTATTAGTTTCCACCGGTAATCTCTCAAATCTATTTGTGTACATTAGATTCCAATCAGGGTTCCTATTTGTATTGAATTGTCTCCCCCTTATAAACTCCCTTTCCCTAAAGTTATCATGATACCTATCATTACTACTTCTAAAATTATTATTGTAATAAGAGTTATATCCAGAGTGGCCATTATCTCTATATCCATACCCCCTCCTTTGATCATATCTTCCAGAATCTCTACCTCTGTTTCAAAATATACATGTTCCCCTTGCTGTGCATCATATCTCCTGTGCCTCCAATCTGTTGTATCCTCTCTATGCAAGTTGTTTCTATTTGTCTGTGCATTGTAGTTATAATAATTTCTATAGGTTCTTTGGCCTTGAATTTTATTTCTTGTTTGTATTCTTGGTGTATCTCCTATGTCTCTCTGTGATTCCTGTACAAATGTTTCTTCTGCTGTAATAATTGGTTCAACTGTCTCTATTTCCCCTTCAAATTGAACCTCTTTACCTATTTCTAAATAGTCATTCTTGTCTCTCTTATACTTCCTCCATTTTGTCTCCAATAGTTCCCTATTCAGAGTGCTCAGTCTCTGCATAACACCTTTCTGTTATTCCTTAAATTACTTATTTCATTTTTAATTTGGGAGATTTTATTCCCTAAATTCTCTAGTGAAACTTCCCTAGATCTCTTAAGTATATCCATTAGGGTGAGGGAAGTTTTTTCTAGGGCTTCATCCCATTCTTTTTGGAAGTTGTTTTTCAATTCATAAGTACAATTCTTTTTTACTCTTAAGCCCCTGGGTTAAGACCGCCACTCTTTAACTAGCCTCTGAGACTGCGGACAGCAATCAACCCAATCATATACGATCGGGTTGATTGACACCCCCTGCTAGCGGTCAATTGTCCACAAATCTGCAGGGGGTGGTATTGCACAAGCAGTTCACCAGAACTGCTTGTGCAATGATAAATGCAGACAGCATATGCTGTCGGCATTCAGCGATGTCAGGTGGACATGATTCGCTACAGCGAATCTTGCCCGCCCGCCATTTGGTAAATCAGCCCCCTAGAATTCATACAGCTCAGTTTAGCCTTAGCGGGTCATGTCCGCCGCACATCGATAAATGCCGACAGCTTGTGCAATGCCACCCCTGCAGATTCGCAGCCAATCAGCCTCTAGCAGGGGTTGTCAATCAACCCGATAGTATCTGATCAGGCAGATTACTGTCCGCCATCTCAGAGATGGCGGACGAGTTAAGGAGCCGCAGTCTTAAGACCGCTGCTTCTTATCTCCTGTTTCCGGTGAGCCTGAAGACTAGTGCAGAAACAGGTTAACACGGCTCAATATGGGGGTTGATAAATCGGCCCCCTAGTGTTAACATTATCCTCAGCATGCTTCTCTGTCTCTCTCACAGGTCCTTTAGAACATTGTTTCTTTACCACGGTCCACCAACAGGCCAGGATTTCATTATAGCTGAACCTATGCACAGGTGAAGTGATCAGCTGATCAGTAACCATGGTTTACTAACCTGCTCTCACACATCAGCTGATTATTTCACCTGTGCACTGGTTCAGTTATAATTAAAAGCTGGCCTGTTGGGGGTACTTGAGGACCGCAGTTGAGAAACAATGCTTTAGAACACTATTTAAAAAATATTAATTACTAATTATCAGCTGCAGACGAGTGAGACAGTGTAGAATACCTGGACTGTATTCCTTACCTGCAACTCTCTGCCAAGTCCAAACTGTAGAGTGACTTATTGGCACTTAATACACAAATTATTACAACAAAGAAAATTCTATTATATGTGGGAAAATATATATTAATTATACACAATCTCCTCAGCCTCTACACCTGCATAAACAACACAGAAATCTATGCACAAACACACAAAAACTTTACACTTACTAATCGTGCAGTGGAGATATATTGCAGCTCTGCTACTTCCTGTCTGACTTTTGCTTAAAGAAGCAGAAATACCTTTAACCCTTTGAGTGCTAAGCACTTTCCCACCTGGGTGCTAAGCTGTTCAAAGTTTTTTTTTTTTTTTTTTTTAAACTTTTTTTTTCTTTTTCCAGATCCCTAACACTTACACTGTTGGAGAGGTTAGGCGATTACCTTTCCAACGGTGGGTCTTGGGGGTCTGCAGCGGCTTAGATGCCTGAGATACAGACTTCTAAGCAGCATGCCCCCTTTTCCTATACTTAACATTGTTAAGTTTAAATAAAGTTGCGAGTGGCGTCACCACGCATAATGTGAAGCCCCGGCGATGACTCACTATACAGGCTCAATCGCCGGGGTAGGAGCGGATGGGAGCCCCCAGATCTCCCTCAAGGTGGGAGAGTGCTAGCGACGGCTCTGAGACGTCGTTAGCACCTGAGTGGGAAACTCTGCGACGCCTCAGAGCCGTCGTTAGCACTGAAAGGGTTAAACAAGAAAAATAATTGTTAATCAATTTTAATATTTAATAATATGTTTTACTGTGTATTTAGTGTAAATATTTACATTTCTAATATTCTTCACAAAGGGGGAAATGTTCTTTCTATTTATATATATATATTCCAATTCCTATACATATCTGTATATACTATCTATACCTGTATATATTACTATAGATATATAGGTATAGATATATATTTTACAAAAAAATCATTAGACATTTATAGAAATATATATTTAAAAATAAAAAGAACATTTTCTTCTATGTGAACGTCCAGTGTTGGGTTAGCTTGCGATCGTTAAGTGTTTTTTTTTATAATGCGCTCCATTGAAGTCTATGGGAAGAAGAAGTTAGCGCAGTTGCAAACCATTGACTTTCAACTTGTATTACACAAGCTAACCTGAGTGCATTAAAAGTCTACTTCTGACGGCTTTTGTGAGTGAAGAAAGCTGCTTCATACAAAAAGTATCCTGTCTGAGCATATTTGGTTCCAGTGTCAAATTATATATATTTATATATATATATATATATATATATATATATATACACACACACACACACACTCACTGGCCACATTATTAGGTACACCCATTAAATTGCTTGGTAACACAAACTGTTAATCAGCCAATCACATGGCAGCAACTCAATGCATTTAGGCTTCTAGACGTGGTAAAGGTGACTTGCTGAAGTTCAAACTGAGCATCAGAATGGGGAAGAAAGGGGATTTAAGTGACTTTGAACATGGAATGTTTGATGGTGCCAGATGGGCTGGTCTGAGTATTTCAAAAACTGCTGATCTACTGGGATTTTCATGCACAACCATCTCTAGGGTTTACAGAGAATGGTCCAAAAAAGAGAAAATATCAAGTGAGCTGCAGTTGTGTGGACTAAAATGCCGTTGATGTCAGAGGTCAGAGGGGAATGGGCATACTGGTTTGAGATAATAGAAAGGCAACAGTATCTCAAATAACCACTCGATACAACCAAGGTATGCAGAATACCATCTCTGAACACACAACACATTGAACCTTGAAGCAGATGGGCTACAGCAGTAGAAGACCACACCGGGTGCCACTCCTGTCAGCTAAGAACAGGAAACTGAGGCTACAGTTCGCACAGGCTCGCCAAAATTGGACAATAGAAGATTGGAAAAACGTTGCCTGGTCTGATGAGTCTCGATTTCAGCTGGAACATTCAGATGGTAGGGTCAGAATTTGGTGTAAACAACATGAAAGCATGGATCCATCCTGCCTTGTATCAACGGTTCAGGCTGGTTGGGTTGGTGTAATGGTGTGGGGGATATTTTCTTGCCACACTTTGGACCGCTTAGTACCAATTGAGCATCTTTTAAATGCCACGGCCTACCTGAGTATTGTTGCTGACCAGGTCCATCCCTTTATGACTACAGTGTAACCATCTTCTGATGGCTACTTCCAGTAGGATATTGCACCATGTCACAAAGCTCAAATCATCAGCACCTTTGGGATGTGTTGGAATGGGAGATTTGCATCATGGAGGTGCAGCCAAAAAATCTTCAGCAACTGCGTGATGCTATCATGTCAATATGGACCAAAATTTCTGAATTAAGGCAGTTCTGAGGAAAAAAGGGGGTCCAACCCGGTACTAGCAAGGTGTACCTAATAAATTGGCCGGTGAGTGTATATCACTGTAACCAGATATGCTCAGACAGGATACTTTTGTATGAAGCAGCTATCTTCCCTCAGACATGAGATAAAAAATGGTTATTATGTAAACATATACACACAGTATGTATATAAAAAATATTTTTATTTTTTTAATACTGCTTTAAGTAATGATTTCTACCTGGAAAGTGGAGCCTTTCTGCTGCCCATGATGCTGATCTGTGCAGAGTCAAGTAGTTGTAGGTGACATAAAAAGAAAAAGCTGCAAATCTACAGAATACATAAAAATGTGTAGAAATTTATGTAAACGTGTACTCACCAATCAAATCATATCATAGAATAATGCAAAAATGTGCCAACTTATACAGTATACATTAATATCAATGAGCTTTCAGTTATGCTGCAGTTTGTTACTTGTAGTTCAGCTGAGGACATGATTTCTGATTTTAGGCTAGAACCAGTTGACAGTAAATAAAATGCTGTGCTGTGAAGAATAAGAATTACAAACACATATCACATATTCATACAAAAGTTTGTGTAGTTTGAGATTTTAAGAATGTGGGCTTCATTTATCAAATTGGGTTTGTAGAGTGCTGCTTTCTAACCTCTCCCCCACCTCAGACACAACTTTCTTAAAGGGACATTAAACACTAAATAAATGCTAGATAGAATGATGCATTCAAAGAAAAGATTAGTCTGTGAATAATATGTAGATGCATTTTTTTTTAAAGTTTCATTAGTTGTTTAAATAGTGACAAAATAAGTGTAAAGATTTAATGTCTATAAAACAATGGGAGCTGCCATGTTGTAACTTAGGTTACCTTCACTGCTGTGCCAATTAGGAACAGTCATAAATAGGTCACTAGAGTGTGCAGCCAATGGCTGTGTGGAACTGAAAAGCTCACAATTTCAGAATGGAATTACAGGAAAGAGGGACAAAATAAGTAATGAAAATATATTGTAGAGTTTTTAATGCATAATTTATCCTTTTATATTACCATCTCAAAGTGTTTAATGTCCCTTTAGAGCGACCTGGATGTCAAAAGCACTCACTCATAAATGGACACGGGAATCAAAATAGCATTTTCATGATTCAGAGAAATTCATTATCACCATAGCTGCCTTCCGCCCAGGTCATATAAGCCCTGATATCCTCTGCAACGTATATCAACCAAATTCTAATCCAGTTTCTCTGCCTTCAGACTGAGAATCTAAGGGCCACATTATGACTTCTATGTGCCTCTTTCTCATAAATTATATTATATACATCAAATTATAAAATTATATTTTTCAACTGCGTTGGTATGTTTTATTTTCTTATAAACGAGCATTCATGCTACTATATGTGCCAAAAAATAAAAAAATAAAAAAATTAATCTAAGATGATTTCAACATTAAGATAATAAATGGGCATGAAACCCAAAATGTTTCTTTTATGATTCCAATTCAATTTTGAACAACTTTCCTATTCACTTCTATTATCTAATTTGCTTAATTACTTTGGTATCCTTTATTGAAGAAGCAGCAATGCACTACTGGGAACTAGATGAACACATTGTTTGAGCCAATAACATGAGGCATACATGTGCAACCACCAACCAGCAGCTCCTGAGACTACCTAGGTATCCTAGGTATTTCAACAAAGGATACCAAAAGAACAAAACAAATTAGATTATAAAAGTAAATTTAAAAGTTGTTTTTAATCACTTGCTCTATCTAAATCATGAAAGAAAACAAAATGGGTTTCATGTCCTTTTAAAATATTGCCTGTGCTGTGAAATGTAGAAATTATAAGCATATGTTTTTTTTAAAGCAGTAGGCAAAATCATTTAATAAAAAATGAAAAACTTTGTAAACAGTATTGTATTAAAGGCACATTCCGGTCAAAATGTAAATACACATTGATTAATCACATCATTGAATAGAAACAAATTTACAATATATAGTATATACATTAGCAAAAAATACTTCTTGTAAAAATTATCACTGTTTTAGTGTCAACATTGTTCTCTGCACATGCATGTGAAGCATAACTAGATATGCTCAGGGCACCAGCATTTTAAATACTGCAGCTGTGCAGACAGCCAGTGGGGCTTGTATCATGTCTGTAATTAACAAATTGAGTCATTACCAGATGGTACAAGCACTTTAGGCTCTCTGAGCTAGTGATTTGTTTAAAATGCTGGTGCACAGTGCATACTAAAATACACTCTTTAAATAGCTATAACTTCTACTAGAAACATTTTTGCTAATACATGTATATTGCAAAAAAATGTTTTTACTCAAAATTGAAATGTATCCATGTTCATTCCAATTTTGGCTGGAATGTCCCTTTAATCAATATATAGTCTCTTCAGCATAGCTCAGTGCAGTCTCGGGGATCTCTGCCTTAGTCACGACTGTGATGAGCGCTGCAGAAAGCACTGGCTATGCTTGCTTCCTGAAATGGATCTGTTGCCTAGGTAACAGCTGAAAAGTGAGGTCTCATGTTCAGAATGTTGGAGCATGCACAGTGATGAAGTTGCATGTGACATTGAGGTGATGCAGCAGTGACATACAGTCTGTGCACCGGTATAGGTCATGAACGTTCATAGGTGTATGTGCATATGACCATTGCTATTGGCTTTGGCAGCATCAGAGGACATTTTTTTCATTTCAGATTGGATGTATAAATAAAATAAAAATATGTTTTTCACCCCAACATTTCTTTCTTTTTCCCCTCACTTATTTTAAAAGAAACATTTCCATGGGCACCTAAAAGTATTGTGGGCGCTAGGTACTGTGCCTACTGTACCTAATGGATAATTCAACCCTGGAGAACTATGTTGTTGCAAACCAAATTGATGACATAAAAGAACCACTTTTATTTGACCACATACTGAATAAGTGTCTTTCACAAAGACACTGACCTAGACTGACTGATTGGGAAGGCTTTTCCATTGTTGGCAAATGTAGGCCATTAATTCAAGCCTGTGTGTTTAATCTGTTATTTTCTAGTGTTGCCTGTGCTCAAACACTTTTTCAAAAACTTTCTTTCATTTTTTTTGTAAGTAATCTGTGAAATGCTATTGGGAGTCTTTATGATCTGCTAACCTTCACAGCTACTCTCTACACCTGTGGGCACAGAGCCCTATAAAACTGTAATGTGAAGATCTCTTAGAATAACTTTGTGGGTATAAAAGTAAGGCAGTCACGTACAATGCTCTTGAGAACCATCATTTGATTCACTTATCTCAGTTTATGACAGTTCAGCTAATAGAGAGGTACAATTTGATGGCTGCACTTTTTATTGAAAAGCTAAGAATTTGACTTTCATTTTAATGACCGTTTTTCAAGGGACTGAGTTATTGATTAAAATGCACGGGGGCTACCAAAAGGCTCATGTTTACAGTCACACAGTTCTTTGCTGGCCTGAGCCTCTGCATTGTGAGTTGTCCCCAGTAAACTGGTTAGGAACACTGACACACATAAAAATCTATTTGGGTCAGCCAGCGGCCATTTTAGAGGAAACTTTATTTTAAGAAAAAGGCGGTCTCTATTCTTTGTAAGAATTAAGGTCACAAAGTATTTCCTTGTAAGTTTTATTTCCTATACCATGTATCCTTTTAGTAGGCCTCACTTGAAATTACAAACTAATATAATTTAATTCTGAACCAAAATATTGGGGTAAGGAATAGCCCTGTAATCCCTTTAAGAAACATGGCGTGTGTGCTTTCTACAGACTTAACGGAAAATAGGGCTGGTCTTCAAATGTTTCCATGGCGGCTTTTTATTCCCAGTTTGGCCCGGATTAAAAACCAATTCAGTACTGTGGCACCAATAATCTCAATGATACTCAATGGTGCCCAAACTATTTAAAATGGAGGTCTGGCCTTTAATGTCAGGATTGACCAGGGGTACATTACAATTGGCTAGATGTTAAGATGCTGAAATAGCATCAGAGAGAGAAAGAAGAGTTTCAAAAATCAAAGGGTATTAACAGTTTCACTTTAGGTGGGAATGCAAAAGTCAAAAGCAGCTATTTAAAATGCCAAAATAAAGCCAAAGGAGCTATTTATAGACAGTTTAATACACACCAGGAGATAAAATGAATAACTGGGAGCAAATTATAAGGGGGGGATTACAGTACACTGTTCCTTTAAAATTGCAATTTGTTTTTTCATTTTCAAATGAAAATTCCGAATATTATAGTCTGGAAGCTGCCTTGATATCAACTTTTCTCTATTTTCTCTATTACAATTTTTTATGTGAATTAAAACTCACAATTTATGTTCAGCAAACAATAGTGTGTGCTGGTCATCTTCAGACACTTATGTGACTACCCAATAGAAAAAGGCCCCAAGAAAGTATTTAGTTATCAAATTTACAATATGTCTTCATTTTTATCTGGTTAAATGGTGAAACGGCAACATGAATAACAATGAGGAGGATAAAAGAGTTGTAAACCAGCTATTGCAGAACAAGCTTCAAAGCAGACCCAAAAATAATTAGTAATTAGTATTCAATAATTGTGTTCCAAAACTGTATTTATGCAAATGTATAACAAATGTTATACACCCCTGTTTGTGTTCCATACCTGTGATCGTGGTTCGCTAACCATCTAGTTGTTGGGAGGGGGCAGAATTGCAATTGAATTTTCCTGTAAATCTGTTTAATTATTTATAATAAAAAAAATACTGTGTCTTATACTTTTATTATACCATTTCCATATTTTCTTGGAATTTAACTCTGAAAATTGTAATTTGTTTCCCCCCCACTACACCACAGAGGCTGGAATGCATATTGCAGGTCTAAGAATACTGACCCTGCAACATTTTACATATTGAGGCTTAGATTAAAAACTAAAATGGTTGAGCTCCAGCGAAAGGTTTAGGCGCATTAACATCTGGAGGTCGGAAAGTGCAGTCACGCTAACACCTCACCTCATAGACTTCTATGGTGCACTTCAAAACTCTATTCTGGAATTCGCTTGAGCACTAACCCAAACATTTAATGAACTAGATTAATACCTTTGTTCTTCACTCAGAAGAGAATGTTCTTTATATATTATATATATACGTTGATTGGAGTAGCCGTGTTAGTCCAGTGATTTAGAAACCAAAATTACAAGAGTATTGCTTTGAGCAATTATACTTTTTTATTGGACTAACTATACATTTATAAGTAGACAAGCTTTCCGAAGAATTCCTTCCTTTCTCAAGTCTGAAGCAATACTAAGCAATTCAATGGAATTTACAGATTATATCTTGAAACACAGGATGGCTATAAGGACAGAAAGTGTTACAGATGTCTGAGTGCAGGGAGAGGAGGGGTGTCATAAAAATCATAAGGGGGCTTAGGTGACAAAAGATAGACAGTGTAGGAGAACAGACAGGGGAAAGATAGACAAAGAGGCGCCTCATAAAACAATATCGTCTTTACAAGTGAAACAAATAGAACAAAGACAACCCAAAACAGGTGGGTACTCACATAAGAAGCGGCACTTGGATGGTGCCTAACAACGCAGGCTGGGACCTCACAAAGTCGCCCGACAGACTACTACGCCGACCAGACCACGTGGGGATTGATCACCCATCGGGAGTTCTAATGCGTTCTACGTATCACAATGTGTAGCGATGTAGCCAACCAAAGTGCAGCAGGCCCGGTAAAAAACCTCTGTGGGATTATAGTTGAGTCTTGGCAAAAATAAAGATAGTACGTAGAGCAAGTACTAAAAAAGTGTCAAAATTTATTAAAACACAGTTTAACAGCAACACGTTTCTCGACCATATAGGTTGTTTCATCAGGCTGTGACTAACAGAGATATACTTCCTCTACTTAAAACCACCTTTAACCAATCACGAGGCAGTATGGACACACACCGTCCCATCATAGGGTTCCAGCAAACACACCCACCTGGCCAACATTTTTAATATATACCTGCCGTTAATACTCTTTACCGACAAATATTAATGTTGTTCGGTTTACTTCAAAATCGGCATTCTTTCAATAATTTGTTTGCACATATATACTTGTATTGCATGCTTTGGATATACAGTATATCTGACGATGTGTATGCCTATGGAGATATAGATTTAGAGGTATCAGGCATATACTGTAAGTATACATTTGCACTTCATTTATTCACTGTATTGTTTAGATTTTAAAATTTAATTTTAATGTTATTTATAAAATATGTATTATGTGTACCTTTCATTTTGTGTTGGAATTTTGGACACACATCCTATCTGGTAGGAGGTTGTTTTTATGCATTGGCCAGGTGGGTGTGTGTGCTGGAACCCTATGATGGGTGTGTGTCCATACTGCCTCGTGATTGGTCAAAGGTGGTTTTAAGTAGAGCAAGTATATCTCTGTTATTCACAGCCTGATGAAACGAACTATACGGTCGAGAAACGCATTGCTGTTAAACTGTGTTTTAATAAATTTTGACACTTTTTTACGTACTCTCTTTATTTTTGCCACAACTCAACTATAATCCCATGGTGGTTTGTTACAGGGCCTGCTGCACTTTGGTTGGCTACATCACTACACATGACGCATTAGAACTCCTGATTGGTGATCGATCCCCACGTGGTCTGGTCGGTGTGGTTGTCTGTCGGGTGACTTTGTGAGGTCCCGGCCTGCGCTGTTAGGCACCATCCAAGTGCAGCTCCTTATGTAAGTACCCACCTGTTTTGGGTTGTCTTCGTTCTATTTGTCTCACTTGTACAGACGATATTGTTTTATGAGGCGCCTCTTCATCTACAGTTTTCCTACAGGTTCCTTTAATCTGTCTACCATCTCAAGAGTGCTGCCTTTATGTACTGTTCATCTTGGTGATTCTGGCCTCGTTTGGTCTGTGCACCTACCATAGAGGCACCGTGTCCTATATATCTTTTGACAGGGGAAATATATTGTTTAACATAGAGCATATACTGACATACCATGTATAAAGATGTGTAATTTTGTATACAGGGAAATATAAAATAGATACATACACACACATACATACACACATACATATATACATACTAAACCACACACACATACATACACACATACATACATACACATACACACATACATATATACATACTAAACCACACACACATACATACATACACATACATACATACACACATACATAAATACATACATACATACAAATACACACATACATACTAAACCACACACACATACATACATACACATACACGCATACATACATACACAAATACACACATACACGAATACACACACATACATATATACATACTAAACCACACACACACACACACACACATATATATATAAATATATATATATATATATATATATATATATATATTTATTTATTTATTTATACACACCTTTGAGTTCTTTCCGGTCCAAGCTTTTCAAAGGTTGTGTCCTTAGACTGGAAAAAAATGCAATTTTTGCTAACAAATTATCTGTATTAAAGGGACAGTCTAGGCCAAAATAAACTTTCATGATTCAGATAGAGCATGTCATTTTAAACAATTTTCCAATTTACTTTTATCACCAATTTTGCTTTGTTCTCTTGGTATTCTTAGTTGAAAGCTTAACCTAGGAGGTTCATATGCTAATTTCTTAGACCTTGAAGCCCACCTCTTTCAGATTGCATTTTAACAGTTTTTCACCACTAGAGGGTGTTAGTTCACATATTTCATATAGATAACACTGTGCTCGTGCACATGAAGTAATCTGGGAGCAGGCACTGATTGGCTAGACTGCAAGTCTGTCAAAAGAACTGAAAAAAGGGGCAGTTTGCAGAGGCTTAGATACAAGATAATCACAGAGGTTAAAAGTATATTATTATAACTGTGTTGGTTATGCAAAACTGGGAAATGGGTAATAAAGGGATTATCTATCTTTTAAAACAATAAAAATTCTGGTGTAGACTGTCCCTTTAAATAGAATCTTGCTATATAATTAAAAATGAATCTATATTTCAGGACAAATACATTTTAGATTATAATGTATCTTAAATAGAAAATATTTTTAGATAGATTTTTCCTTAAAAAGCATTTTATTTAAATAAAATAAAATCTGCTTTAAATCAAACAATCCGATTTTTTTTTTCTGTTTTATTTTTTGAGTCTCCTTTATTTAGACACCTTTAATGCTATACATGTGCTGCTTTACCTCACTCTAAGAACATTTTAATGTGGGATCCAACCCCACTATGCATTTATCATTGCTATTCTCCTATATTTCCCCCAAAAAATGTGCATGAGATATAATGCCCCTATTTATAATTCAAAAATACGCCAAAAATTGGGTAAATTCAACTGTAAAATTGATGCTCCAAGAAAAGGGTTAAATCAGATCCTTTTAGTCGTATGTCCTATAGTACTCCTCATTAGTTCTCCTAGTTACAAATGTATCATTTCTGTTTTCCAACAGAGGACTAAAAGTTCTCCTGCAAGTTCTTGCATTACGTTCTCCATAACTACTGTGCAGAACAGCCTTAGAAAGCTATTCCCTACCAGTTGTAAAAGCAATGTTACAAAAATGTCTCTAAAAGGTGCAAAAATAATATTATTATTATTATTCTTTATTTATAAAGCGCCGACAGATTCCGCAGCGCTGCCCATGGGTACAAGGATAACAGTACAGTGGAGAAACAATACGATAAGACACAAAATTTTACAGACAAATACAGGGGGAATTGAGGGCCCTGTTCCCGTGGGAACTTACAGTCTAGATGGGTAGGAGGATTGGAAACAGGAGGTGGGGACTGCAGAGGTGAGAATGATATTAGTGAGGAGATAGAGGGCAATTGTTAGTTAATTGAAGTTAGTTTGTTAAGTCGGATGATAAGCTTCCCTGAACAGAAAGGTCTTTAGGGAACGTTTAAAGGAGGAGAGGTTAGGGGCAAGTCTGACATCTCGAGGAAGTGCGTTCCAGAGGGTTGGTGCCACACGAGAGAAGTCCTGTAGTCTAAAATGAGAGGAGGTGATGGTAGAGGACGCAGGTCGTTGTTGGATCTTAGGGGACGGGCAGGAGTATATTTGTTGATGAGTGAGGACAGGTAGGGTGGGGCAGCATTGGTGAGGGCTTTGTAGGTCAGGGTGAGAATTTTGAATTTAACTCTGTTATGAATGGGGAGCCAGTGAAGGGACTCACAGAGAGGCGCAGCAGAAACAGAGAGTTGAGAGAGGTGGATTAGTCTGACAGATGCATTTAGGACGGATTTGAGGGGAGAGAGGCGGGAGAGAGGGAGGCCAGTTAGTAAGTTGTTACAGTAGTCAAGTCGGGAAATTAACAGGGAGTGGATGAGCTGTTTGGTAGTTTCAGCACTCAGAAATGGGCGAATTTTTGAGAAATTGCATAGGTGGTTGCGGCAGGATGAAGAGAGCATGAAGGACAGATTTGAGTCAAGCGTGACTCCGAGGCAGCGGACTTGGGGTGATGGGGAGATAGTGGTGCCGCCAACAGTGATAGAAAAATTAGAGACTGGAGTGGAGCTAGAGGGGGGAATTAGAAGTAGTTTGGTCTTGAACAATATATTTAATATATAACAAAGCACAATAATATTGTATATTGGAGAGCAAAAATAATAGGTATTGGGGAGCCAAAATAATATATAACAGAGCTCAAAAATAATATCTATTGGGGCACAAAAATAATATAGAAATAAAACACTAAAATAGAAGCACAAAAATAATGAAAATAGATCTATTTTCTTCCATGACAGTTTGTTGAAGAGGGGCGTTAAAGCTACTAGTGGGCCGGATATATAAATATTTCTATTGGTTTATCTATGACTTACATGGAGAATAGTGACTTCTTTTGAATAATAAATAAGGCACAGATTCTCATCCGACACATATGCGCTACTCTAAAGACGAAAACCCATAGGAGAATTCCCCGGAGAATTCTTCTTGCGCTTGATAAATCTGGCTCATAATGTAAGATGGCGAAGATAACTACAAGATCGACTCAACTGACCAGCCCGGATGAGTTAAAGGGACAGTGAACACCTTGCTAATTGCAATATTTCCTGCAATCTTCTAATAGATTAACATATCAGAGTATGAATGTTATAAGAATAGATTAATACCCTGTTTTTAGCAGTTCTTTTTAAATAGTCAATCACCCACAACTTTTGTTATTTGGAGGAGCCAGCCCACACTTGTGTCTGGAAAGATGGGGCGTGCCACTATCAATATGTTAACAAAATGTCTCTTGTTTTGCTTAAGCAGAAATACTAGGATAACAAACTACAAATTAGGGAAATATAGAGTATATGGCAAGGTTATGTGTTTAAGCCTGCTATGTGCTATTTCAGTTTTCAGTATTGAAAAATCTATAATTGTCAGGCTTAAATTATAGGGAAAGAGGGGAAAAAAGTATATTGCAAAGTTGTTTTTCAATGTTATATTACAGCTTCAAAGGGTTTACTGCCCCTTTAAGGTATCCTTAGATAGTTGCCTACTTAGCATTTTAACAAGTCTTGCCTATGAGCATTATACTCAGGGGGAAAAAATAACCAGTGCACGCTTAACTGATCTAACGGTATAGTGTAAAAGATATAGCAGGTATTACAAAAAATATTTGTATTTTCTTTTTATAGAACAGGTCAAGTGCACTGGGAAATCTAACAAGCCTGCTTTTTAGTGGAAAATGCAAATGAAGTGTAACAGTCAGATCTTATTTATCGCTGCTAATGGCCATGTGTTGCTGCTGTGGCCCTATATGCTAATGGGGGTATTCCTGGCACCTATTTGTATTCCTGCTTATTATAAATATTTATGTTCATCACAATCTCCCCTGCTGCACTTCTTCCAAACTCACAAAGTAAAACCTGCCTGCTATGTTATATTACACTTTATTCTCTCCCTACCTACCTTAAAGGGACAGTAAAGACATCATTTAACTTAAATTGACTGGATAGGGCATGACATTTTAAGCAACTTTGCAATTTACTTCTATTATCAACTTTGATAAGTTCTTTTGGTATCCTTTGTTAAAGAGTAATCTTAGGTGAGCTCAGGAGCGTGCATGTGTCTTTAGTAATCTGGCAGCAGTGTTAGTAACATTGTTTATTTAAAAAAAATGTTCTAAATACTGCTGCCATAGACTGCTAAAAACACATGCACGCTCATAAGCTCCTAGCAGTCTACCTAGGTTTACTCTTCAACAAAGGATACCAAGTGAACAAAGAAAATATGATAATAAATGTACATTGGAAAGTTGTTTAAAACTGCATGCCCTATATGAATCGTGCAAGTTTAATTTTGACCTTACTGTCCTTTTCCATTTTTTAAAAATATTTTATCATTCAGATAAAGTCCACATTGTTTTTAAACTTTCCAAATTTACAGGATGGAACACCGACAGTACTTCTTTTACTTATTACTACTGCACAGACTATGTATATAGCTCCTATTAAAGATATGAATGCCCTCAGTTTGTATTCAGTCTTCTTTATTAAACAGTGCTTCTAGCTATACACCACAAACTTAGTTTACCATAGAAGGGCTAAAGCTACTGCACTCTAATGCTCCCTCTTTAGTAGAAATGGGCTAATATGTTTATATTCAAATTCGAATGTTAGAACGAATGTTATTGAAGAAATTTGATTAACATCATTGAATGTTGAAAAAAACTAATATCCTTAAAATGTTTATAATCGTATACTATTTACAGTTTTCTAATGTCACTTTCGAATGTTCATAATTAGATTGAATGTCCACATTCAAAATTTTGAATGTTACATTTGATTTAACAAAAGCTATTCAGAAGTTCCAAATTTTATGTGGTGGGAAATTGAGTAAATTGATACATAATAGATACAAAAATATTGCATAATTCGAATATTACATTTAAAGGGACATAATACTCATATGCTAAATCACTTGAAACTGATGCAGTATAACTGTAAAAAGCTGACAGGAAAATATCACCTGAGTATCTCTATGTAAAAAAGGAAGATATTTTACCTCACAATCTCCTCAGCTCACCAGAGTAAGTTCTGTGTAAAAAGTTATACTTCAGCTGCTCCCAGCTGCAGGTAAAAAAATTAAAAAATGAAGAAATGAACAGCAGCCAATCAGCATCAGCAGTGCTGAGGTCATGAACTCTTACTGTGATCTCATGAGATTTGACTTAACTCTCATGAGATTTCATAGTAAGCTTCCTTTACCTGATTGGTGAAATAATATGAGAGTGCACAAGGCTCATCCTTTCAGCTGTCCCAGGACAGACATACTAATATGCTGCTTAGAAATCCTTTACAATGGGATGTGGCTACTGAGGAACTTTTGAGGTAAAATATCTTTCTTTTTTACATAGAGATGTTCAGGTGATATTTTCTAATCAGCTTTTTACAGCTATGCTGCATCACTTTCAAGTGTTTAAACATTTGGGTATTATGGCCCTTTAAAGAAAGAACTAGAAATACCATTTCAAATATATAAATTAGAATGTTTTTAATTTGAGTATTGCATAATTGGAATCAAATTATTAGAAAAATTTGAATTGAATATTACATTTAAAGAAAAAATTAGAAATACTATTACATGAAATGAATGTTAGAATGTTGTACAAACATTTGAAGCGAACAAACGAACGAAGGTGTTAAAATTTGTTTCATTTCTCGAATGTTGCGAAACATTCGCCCATCCCTACTCTTTAGGTTGCTTGAATAACATGTAATGTTCTGATTTTCATCTTCAATTCTCTAAGACAATTGCCCACACTAGTTTACAAGTAGTGTGCTAACTGTAGCGCGCAAGAGATATGGGGTATTTTTCGGTTCTTTGCGTGCAACGGAAATAGCGTGCGTATTATGATTTGAAAGTAAACACGTTTGCTTGAGCGCAATTGAATTTAATGAACGATGGGTTCGCGCAACTTCAGAGCTCTGGTTAACTGTTAAATGAGAAAAAAAAGTTGCACAAATCGCATAAAAAATACATTTAACAGTACAGTTACACTCATATTAACGTTGTCTGATAATTTTTTTTTTTTTTTTTTTAAATTTCATTAAAAAGTTATAAAGGATCAAAGATATGAGGTCTCAGTAGGAGAAAAAAGATTGTAAAGGGCTTTAACATAGAGATACATACATACATACACATGTCTAAATATGTATATGTATATATATATATATATATATATATTTATATATACATATATATATATACTGTATATATATATGTATCTACAGTATATATATATACAGGTATACCCCGCTCATACAGCGGGTTAGGGACTGGAGCCCCGCTGTAAAGTGAAAACCGCCTTAAAGTGAAACAAGGCAGTTTTAGCTTTCTTTTCAGTTTTTAAAATCTTGAAAACATGCTTGAACTAACATATATTAGGGGTGCATTAGTGCTACATTTAGTTTAACACTAGCACAGCAAGTATTCAATTAGTATTCAATAAATACTGTACCTGTAAAATAGTGACAATTACTGTAGTAAAATTTGCCAGACTATAGCACTGAGACACAGATTGCACTGCAATGCTGTTAACAGAGTGAACTAAGCATAACAAAATGGTGCCAGTCACTTTTCTCGCAATCTCACAATGATTACAGCACTGTTTCAAAATCTTTGGAGGTTGAACTTCATCTCCACAAAGCGCTGTATTAGCGAATCGCTGTAAAGTGAAGCGCTGTAAAGTGAGGTATACCTATATATATATATATATATATATATATATATATATATATATATATATATACAAGAATATACACTGCAAAGGAACAAGACATGGTGTAGATCCGTGGAGTCCCACAGCAAAGAAAGCCAGCACACGAGATTTGGAAAATCACCCTCTTTTAATGCCAAAGTAGCATACTTTGGCATTAAAAGAGGGTGATTTTCCAAATCTCGTGTGCTGGCTTTCTTTGCTGTGGGACTCCACGGATCTACACCATGTCTTGTCTCTTTGCAGTGTATATTCTTGTATATGTTTACTGGCCGTGCACTGAGTGGTTACAACGTTGGTGAGTGCTGATCTTTTTCTCTACTATATATATATTTATATGTGGGTACATATGAAGTTTAGTGCACTTTAATAAACATGATCGGGTTAGCACGTGAGTATGAGTGTTAGGTTTTTTTCAGTTTTCACCCTCCGTTGAAATCTATGGGAGAATACGTTAACAAGGTTGCGATATTCAAAGTTAAACTTTTTGCGCGCATCGGGTTTTGCTGTTGTGCTAACTTTTTACTTTCAGCTTGTAATATGAGCGCAACCCGACGTGCGCAAAAAGCCTCTGGTGTTTCAAGATCACTAGCCAATTGTTTCAAATGCTTTCTTAACAATGTCCTATTATGGTTTGAATTCCTAGCCAATTGCTCTTTCAGTAGTAACTGTGTATCTACTGAAACGTTTTTTAACGAGCAGGCCTGGCATTTGCAAAACGCAGACCGTGCAGAGCGCAAAGCTGGTCATGAAATGACCTCTGATGAAGCATCAGAGGTTATCCTAAATATGTGAAATGTTTGTAATATCCAGTTAGATTTGCAATAAATACTGATTATTTGCAGCAACTGCCAGTATAGACTATAGACTAATATTGTTGTGGTTATTGAATGTCTTCATCACTAAGTGGGGTTACAGTTTTATTTCACTATTCCTGTCAACATATATTGAAACCCACCTCTAATTGTAACACTGTATATTTCCCTTAAATGGACATTAAACACTTTGATATGGCAATACGAATTGATAAATTGCATATATATCAAAAACTCTCCAATATACTTTCATTATTTATTTTGCCTCCTTTTCCTGTATTTCCATTCTGAAATAGTGAACTTTTCCATTCCTGTTAGAAATGGAAGTGCAGAACACTGTTATATTCCACACAGCCATTGGCTGCACACTCTAGAAACCTATTTATAATTTTCCCTAATCGGCCACAGCAGAGAAGGTAACCTAAGTTACAACATGACAGCTCCCATTGTCTCATAGACACTAAATCTTTACACTTATTTTATCAATATATAAACAGCTAATGAAACTTCAAAAAAATACACCTAAATGTTATGCTCAGACTAAGGGGTAGATTAATCAAGCAGCGGAAGCTGCAATTTACCCCCAAATTTGTAGGTCCACCTGAAACATAAGTTAAGAAGCAGTAATTGTAAGACTGCTGCTCCTTAACTCATCCGTCACCTCTGAGGTGGCAGACAATCATCGCGATCGTATACGATCAGAATGATTGAAACCCCCTGCTAGCGGCCTTTTGGCCGTGAATGTGCAGGGGGCGGCATTGCACAAGCATTTCTGATGAAATACTTGTGCAATGATAAATACCAACAGTGTATGTTGTCGGCATTTATTGATGTCCGGCGGACATGATTCTCTACATCGGATAATGTTCGGCCAACAGTTGATAAAGCTACCCCTAAATCTTTTCCTTGAATGCATCATTCTGTCTAGCATTTATTTAGTGTTTAATGTCCCTTTGAGGAACTGCCCCTCTCAAGCTTCCCTTCCCACTGCATCTTTTCTTAGAAATGTCACTGCCTGTTTGAAGAGGTCACTGCTATGGTGTAGCTCTGGTGCAGTGAGCAAGCCAAAGATTTGGAGTTTAGTTCTGCTGTTCTTTTATTTTATTCAGACCCCAGGTCTGAATATCAGCATATTTACTAAAAAACTAACACCAATAATGAAGCCAAAGCTGATGTTTATGTAATAAAGGACGTTTTAGAGGCTGGAACTTCTGTTGATTTTGGGACAAGTTATTGGGGAAGGAATCCCATTGTTCTGTGCGTAGTGGGTGAGTGCTGCCTTACAGTATTTAATATTCAACCCAGAAATAGGAAAGAAGCACTGGTTCCATGTTTAAACCAACCTCCATCAGTTAGCACTGGTGGATAGGAGGGCTAAAGGCTTTCAAGGAGCTTCCCTCTCCATTAAGGCATCCATTCTCACTCAACAGGAGGAGAGTTCAGCACCCTACAGCAACAGCTTGCCAGGGATAATTAGTGCCTGCTTCCTCAAAACTCAGTACTTGAGCAATGGCACATGTAATCATAGAGGTTGACTCACCAAGGTCAGATGAGCATGTAGGTAGATAGTGTAAGTAGTAAGAGGTATGTTATACAATACCTTTGTAACACCAGAAGGGTCCAAGTTGAAGGGCTGAAGGCTCAGGAGTAACTTGCAGAAGCATTTCTTCGGGTTGATTCATGGAATAAACTTCCATTTGAGGTGGTAAAGGCAAACACTGTGGAATGACTAGTATAAGCATAAGGCTATATTATGAACTAATTAAGCACAGATTTGTTGGACCTATGGTTCTTATCTACTGTACAAATCTATATTTCTATGTATAGTTTGGGATTGGACTGTTCATCATGGAGCACAACCTGATGATCTGCACCTGGAAATACACCAGCTTCAATTGTCTCATTATAAAGAGGTCAGGTTCAGTGGAGCAACGCACCATAACCCCAAACTATAATGTTCCTTAAAGCATGTTTTAATGCACAACTCTGCAATTTACCATTATCTAATGAAAGAAAAGATCTGTTAATGAAGGAGTCTAACAGATGAATAAAGTTACTATATAGAGCTGTAAAACCACAGGAAGTGTTATTTAAAGTGCCCTTTTATACTGCCAGTATCCATGTTTTCTGTTTCTAGGAACGTGTAATATTTGTTTCCTCAAATAGCATAATGATAAGCAACTCTACAGTCTAATTAAGATTAACCTCTGCCAGAGCACAACTGTTAATGGAACATTATAATGCCTCTGCATAACCATTTTGGGAATGGATCCTTTTTTGTGACATCTGCTATGTTCCCATGAGCAACTGTGCTGTGACATAATGTTGATATTGTTTTTCCAAGCAATGTTGTTTTGCAAATGATCCATAGGCAGATGGTGTAATAGCTTCTTAAATAGAGAGCTCCTGCAAAGAAAAGCAACTCCAATGCATAAACTAAAGTGCTTCTTTACTCACCAATATGATGAAGATAAATGCTGGGGGGGGGGGGGGGCATTGTAGATTCTTATCATTCCCTTATGATATTGTTTGTTTATATCATGATTTCTTTCTATTCCACGTTACTTGGGAGCAATATTTTTATTGCCTAAAATGTCATTTTGGGAGTTTGGGGCTTCTCATTTAGAACATTTACAAATTTGCCTACAATGTTTAACGTTGACTCGGCACCTAAATGCATCTGCAGAATATGTTCAAATATGTACATTTATTTAAAGGGACATTAAAAACTAAGAACCAGATTATGAGTGGAGCGCTAACATTTGCGTGCAAGCAATATCAGGTTTCCCCTTCATTTGCATGTAAGTTAAATTGTGCTCGTATTACAAGTTGAAAGTAAATACGAACGTGTGAGCTCAATTGCGATTTACACTAGAATGATTACTGCGACCTCAGAGATCTGGTTAACTGTTTCGCGAAATGGAAAAGTGTCAAAAAACACATCAAAAAGTACAGTTACACTTAAAATAACTATTTAATAAAAATTATTAAAATAAAAATATTGCACAAATATTTTTATATTAGTTATACTAATTATTCATAATTATACTAGTTATATGGGCTCAAACATTTGAGATCTCAGGTGTTAGAGGAAAAAAAAAAAAGCCAGGCAAAGGGCTTTAAACAGAGATACATACATAGGCCTCTAGTTATCAATGTCTGTCGGACCTGATTCCGACAGTGCGGATCAGGTCCGACAGACATCGCTGAATACGGCGAGCAATACGCTCGCCGTATTCAGCATTGCACCAGCAGCTCACAAGAGCTGCTGGTGCAACGCCGCCCCCTGCAGGGGGTGTCAATCAACCCATACGAAGCTTGATACATATGCCCCTTAATGTCTAAATATGTATATGTATGTATATATGTGTGTATATATACAGTAATAGTGTTCCCTCTAAGGCCAGTTTTGTGTGCTGCCCAGCAGTGAAACAGTTAATAACAGAACCATACCTTGTGGTCTACATTGTGCAGTGTTTGCTAATTACAGGATGTGGTTACCTAATTAACTCTTTCACTGCTGAGCCGCACACTAAACTGGCCTTAGAGGGAACGCTTCTATATATGTATTTATATGTTTATATAAGTATTTACATACATATATACACATATAAACACATGAATACATATCTACACATATATAGAAGTGAATTGGAGCCCTTTGCAGTCAAGTAGATGAAAACATGTAAAAGCATGTTTATGCAACATACATTTTTAATAAATGTTTTAACTATGTTTTTACTTTAAATTTACATTCCTATGTTCTGCACATAGGGAAATATGTTCTAAGTATTTCTAAATAGATATTCCTATATATATATATATCTATACCTATATATAAAATCATAAAGATATATAGGTATAAATATATATATATATATATATATATATATATATATATTGTACCAAAATACCATCAGATATATGTAGAAATATGTATTTATGAATAAATAGAACATATTCTTCTATGTGAAGAACATTGGAATGTGAAATATTCATATTTTTATGGCGGGTTAGCACATTTTAGAATATGCGTTCGGGTAAGAGCGAGAGTTTTTTTCCCACTTTTTCTGCTCCATTGACTTCTGTGGAGGAATAGGTTATTGCACGCGCGATATTGTAAGTTCAGCTTTTTCACACATCAGGTTATACAGCGCTCCACTCATAATTAGGCCCTAAATAATTTTTAAAAAGATAAAATATTCAAAATAAACGGTAGTTGGAGAATTATATGTAGAAGTTTTTTTTTTTTTATGTCATTTGTTTAAAAATTACAAGAAGGTAATAGTCTCCATAACGCAACCAGTGCTGCCATATTGTCTTTGAAGGGACATAATGAATCACAGAATGATGTACACAAAGGAAAGATTAGTATGCAGATGTATTTTTAAAAATGATTAGGCATGTGCATTCGGCATTTGCTTGTGCAAGCAAACTCTGAATATGCAAGACAAAAAGATCTGTGTGTGTTGCACTATTACACAAATAAACCCGGCTCCCTTGTGCCACTGCTGCACCAATGGTAGTTTCAGCCCTGTATAGTTGGATGTATAGTTTAAAGGGATATTAAACTGCTGGGTACAACTACAATAAAACGGTTACTACTCACCATACTATTGCGTTTCCTCCTGTGCCTGCAGCTTCTTCAAAGTCATTCTCTTATCTGACTTATTTTTACCCCTTGGAAGTATAAGTGAATCCCTTCATCTTCACACTGGGCGCTGCCATCTTGGAGCTTATATTTGTTATGTATCTTATGCAAAAAACTAAAAATGTAACACTGCTCTCTATTATGTGAGATTAATTGAAGTTCAAGGTACAGCGGAAAAAAGGAGACTCTGTAAAAGTGCACTGCTTTTGTTACAGGATGCAACAATACGCAAGCTACAAGATGGTGGCACCCAGTATAAAATGCAGAGCTTTAGCAAGTGGATTCTTTAATGAGTTAAAATAAGATAACGGCTTTAAAGACAGCAGCATGTACAGGAGGGAAGACAATACTATGGTGGGCAATAACCAGCAGTTTAATGTCCCTTTAAAGGGACACTCAAGTCAAAATAAACTTTTATGATTCAGATAGAACATGCAGTTTTAAGACACTTACCAATTTACTTCCATTATCAAATTTTGCACAGTTTTTTTATATTCACACTTTCTGGGGAACAAGATCCTACTGAGCATGTGCACAAATTTACAGGGTATACTAGTCTGTGATTGGCTGATTTCTGTCACATGATATAGGGGGATGGAAAATGGGAGAAAAAAATACTTTAGTCAGAAAAAAATCTACTGCTTATTTGAAATTCAGAGTATGGGTAGAATTAATAACGGGCTAGCGGACATGATTCGCTGTAGCGAATCATGTCTGCTCGAGCTCACTAAATGCCTACAGCATACGCTGTCGGCATTTAACATTGCACAAACATTTCTGGTGAAATGCTTGTGCAATGCTCACCGGCAGCCAATTAGGAGCTGTTAATCATCCCGAATCATACCTAAAAGGTGGCGGACGACCGCTGCTTCTTATCTTCCATTTCAGGCGGACCTGAAATGATAGGGCTCCGAAGCAGCATCCACTGCTTCATAAATGGAGCCCTAGGTGTTATTGCATTGGCTTTTTATTTTGTACTTGTTAATTATTTAATTCTACTGCATTAAGTGGTCCCTTAAAGGGACACTGAACCTAATTTGTTTATTTCACGATTCAGATAGAGCATGCAATTTTAAGCAACTTTCTAATTTACTCCTATTATCCATTTTCTTCGTTCACCAATCAGCAAGCGCTTTCCAGAGTGCTGAACCAAAAATGGGCCGGCTCGTAAGCTTACATTCCTGCTTTTGCAAATAAACATACCAGGAGAAAGAAGAAAAATTGGTAATAGGAGTAAATAAGAAAGTTGCTTAACATTGCATGATCTATCTGAATCCCAAAAGAAAAAATGTGGGTTCCTTTAATTAATTGCAGTTCCTTTGCTACTCAAAACCTAACTTCAAATGAAGAGTTGCAACTTTTGTCCAGGTAATATTCAGAGCATCACATAACTTTTGGTTTACCAGGTGTGTGTGTGTTTCTGTGTGTCTGTGTGTTTGTGTGTGTGTCTGTGTGTTTGCACTGATGTGTGTGTGTTTGTGTGTCTGTGTGTTTGTGTGTGTGTCTGTGTGTCTGCACTGATGTGTGTGTGTTTGTGTGTCTGTGTGTTTGCTCTTATGTGTGTGTGTGTGTGTGTGTGTGTGTTAGTATGTTTGCTCTTATGTGTGTGTGGGTTTCTGTATGTGTATGTGTGTGTGTGTGTGTGTCTGTGTGTTTGCTCTTATGTGTCTGTGTGTTTGCACTGATGTCTGTGTGTTTGTGTGTGTGTCTGTGTGTTTGCACTGATGTGTGTGTGTTTGTGTGTCTGTGTGTTTGCTCTTATGTGTGTGTGTGTGTGTTAGTATGTTTGCTCTTATGTGTGTGTGTGTGTTAGTATGTTTGCTCTTATGTGTGTGTGGGTTTCTGTATGTGTGTGTGTGTGTGTGTCTGTGTGTTTGCGCTGATGTGTGTGTGTCTGTGTGTTTGCTCTTATGTGTCTGTGTGTTTGCTCTTATGTGTGTGTGTGTTAGTATGTTTGCTCTTATGTGTGTGTGTGTGTTAGTATGTTTGCTCTTATGTGTGTGTGTGTGTGTGTGTTAATATGTTTGCTCTTATGTGTGTGTGTGTGTGTGTGTGTGTTAGTATGTTTGCTCTTATGTGTGTGTGGGTTTCTGTATGTGTGTGTGTCTGTGTGTTTGCGCTGATGTGTGTGTGTGTCTGTGTGTTTGCTCTTATGTGTGTGTGTTTCTGTATGTGTGTGTCTGTGGGTTTTCACTGATATGTGTGTCTGTGTATGTGTTTGCGCTTATGTGTGTGTGTTTCTGTATGTGTGTGTATATGTGTGTCTGTGTATGTGTTTGCGCTTATGTGTGTTTCTGTATATGTGTTTGTGTGTGTCTGTGTTTGCGCTTATGTGTGTGTGTTCTTCAAAGACAGGTGTTCTATTTTAGCACATATCAAATACATAAAATTGGAAAACATTTATTTTTAATGAGAGCCAATAAACCATTTATTTCTACAGTGTATTGGTTTATTAATAGCAGTGCAGATAGATCCACATACATTGCCCCCCCCCCTCCCTTTCTTACTAGCTTTTGTTGGTCTACAGCAGTATATATAGAATGTACAGGCATTTACTAAATATATTTTATACTTAAAAGGATAGTCTACACCAAAATTTGTATTGTTTAAAAAGATAGATAATCCCTTTATTACCCATTCCCCAGTTTTGCACAACCAACACAGTTATAATGATACACTTTTTACCTCTGTGATTGCCTTCTATCTAAGCCTCTGCAGTTCAATGGCTTAGAAATGAGCATATAAGCCTTAGCCTACCTAGGTTTAGCTTTCCACAAAGAATACCAAGAGAGCAAATTTTATGATAAAAGTAAATTGGAAAGCTGTATAAAATTGCATGCCCTATCTGATTCATTTTGATTAGACTGTCCCTTTAAAACTAATTTTATTTTTTCAGTCTTGTTCAATCTGAGTTTAAAGAGAATTAAAGGGACATTAAACCCAATTTTTTTCTTTCATGATTCAGATGGAGAATACCATTTTAAACAACTTTTTAATTTACTTCTATTATCTAATTTGCTACATTCTCTTGATATTCTTTCCTGAAAAGCTTCTGATTGGTGGCTGCACATAGATGCCTCGTGTGATTGGCTCACCCATGTGTATTGCTATTTCTTTAACAAAAGATATCTAAAGAAAGAAGCAAATTAGATAATAGAAGTAAATAGGAATGTTGTTTAAAATTGTATTTTCTATCTGAATCATGAAAGAAAATGTTTGGGGTTAATGTCCCTTTAAGCAAATTTAATAATACAAGTTTAAAACTGTATGTACTATCTGAATCCCCCCCACTGTTCCATAATTTGTCCGCCTGTGCCGAGGTGGCGGTGGATAGAAATCAACTCGATCGAATATGATCGGGTTGATTGACACCCCCTGCTAGCGGCCATGAATCTGCAGGGGGTGGTATTGCACAAGCAGTTCTGGTGTTCATCCAATTGGGCTGGCATAACATTGCAATAGAAGCATTAGTATATGTACTTATTTAACCCTTTCACAGATGGATTAAAAACATTAAAATAAGGTACACATATACTTTTTTAATGGCAAAAGATTATATATATATGGCATTTAATTAGTTAAAGTTTATCATCACTTTCTTTCGGGATTCAGACATAACATTTTAAACAACGAAGGAGCAGCAGTACACTATTGGGAGCTAGCTGAACACACTGAGTGAACCAATGAGAAGTAGTGCAATGCTGCTCCTAAGCCTTCCTAGGTAAGTTTTTTTTTAACAAAGGATATTAAAAGAACAAGGTAGATTAGATAATAGAAGTAAAATAGAAAGCTGTAAGATGTATGATTCATAAAATAAAACATTTAGGTTTCATGTCCCTTTAAAGGGACATAAAAGTACAAAAAGATAATGCTCTTTAGTGCTACCGTATTTTTTTATTGCACTATTGATTATACATAACTGTGTGTTAAGCCCTGCAAATTGATTAAACACATAGATAAAGTCAACATCACAGTAACAATGTACTAGCCAACAAGAGACAATCAATAACCAGCTAGTAGTGCATTGCTGCTCCTGAACCTACAACAAATAAACTTTATAATAAGGCTCTTAAAACACAGCAAATAAAGCTAGTTGTTTTTATAAGAGGACGCCCTTCTTTAAACTGACATACTTCTATGTGAGAGGGAGGTTGTAAAGACCCCTTTAGAGTGGTCAGATTCTTAAACTATGAGCAGTGCTGTGAAATATGTGTCATTGTTAAGATAATTAGTCATGGGCAGAATTTCGCTATTCGACATTCGTTAACTTACAAAATGCCAAATATGGCCTCAGGCAGCGTCATTTGGCAATTTTCAGTGCCAGATTTATTCATGTAATAGTGCAGAGCACGAATATCAGTGTAAGTCCAGACTAATAATGAATAACACATTATTTAATCACATGCCCACTTGAAGGATACAAGATCACTCATTTTAAAAAGCAGGTTGCCATGTCCTGGGCAAACGAGGAGATATCCTACCCCCTTATTTTGTTCCATATGCTTATTGTTCTGATGTCATGATGATCACCTGATACTCATTTGGGTGTGTGACCCCTTTCATATTTCTTAATGTTCTCAATTTTAGTGTTCTATTGGGGTGTTATAGTACCTGTAAATTTAAGAGCACTCTTAAAATTGTCTAGTAGAGATGTGATTGCAATTTCTATGGCAATCACCTGCAACTATAGGGGTATGAAATGAGACCCCACTTTTATACAGAGGAGTATTGTGTGTGTTGTAAACTGCCTTTAAAACATAGATAGAGCATGTAATTACATTCAGATAGAGCATGTAATTTTAAAGGGACAGTCTACACCTAAAACAACCTTAATCCATCCGTTAGATAATGTTCAGATTTTGTTTGCTCACCCCTGCAACCATATCGAGACTTGTACACATCCAGAGTTATACTCCATGAAAAGTTAGATTCTGACTGTTAGAAATGGCCGCTCCGATCCGCCCACACAATACGTCACCCACTCTCTTAGTTTGCACCGTCCAATAAAAAACTGATCACCGATTAAAAAACTGTATCGCGCATTCATTGCTTCGCGCATGCGCAACGTAACTGGGAACCAAGTATCCGGAACCAAAGTTTCGATCTATCTTTTTACCGCTATGAATTCACAGAAGTACCAGTGTTTATTTATTGTAAGTATTCGTACACAGTCTGCAAACTAACAAGATTAGTTTATCGCATTTAATTAACTTTTATTTACCTATTATTTAGCAATGCGGCTTTAGTTTACTTCTGCAGAGGGAAAGAAAAAAAGAGTTACCCGTTCTGTGTGTGCAGAGATAATTACCGACTTCCGGTTTTGAGCTGAGGATAATTGCGCATGCGTATTTGGGTCTAATGAGGTCACTGTTTAGTCCGTGCACGAGTGTTATAGGGAAAGATCAGGACTCGAGAAGACAGGAGGAGAAGCTAATGGGAGGAGTTAAACAGCCATGTTTGAATCAAGGAATACTATTTTTCTGAAAAAGTGGGTAAGCGGATACACGATAATAGGGGTCCAGGGTATCGATATAATTGTAATCATGAGATCGTAACTATGGGGTAACGTTGTTTTAGGTGTAGACTGTCCCTTTAAGCAACTTTCTTATTTACTCCTATCATTTTTTCTTCGTTCTCTTGGTATCTTTATTTGGAAAAGCAGGAATCTAAGCTTAGGATCTGGCCCATTTTTGGTTCAGCAACTGGGTAGCGCTTTCTGATTGGTGGCTTCATTTAGCTACTCCAATCAGCAAGTGCAACACAGGTGCTGAACCAAAAATAGGTCGGCTCTTAAGCTTTACATTCCTGCTTTTTCAAAGATACCGAGCGAACGAAGAAAAATTGATAATAGGAGTAAAATAGTAGGTTGCTTAAAATTGCATCCTCTATCTAAAATTGTGAAAGAAAAAAAAATGGGTTTCATATCCCTTTAATATGATTTCATTCTAGACTGGGTTATCTGGGACAGACATTGTAAGAACTTAGAGATGGACAAATAAAGATCTGCCTGTAAGTTTAAAAGTTACACTCAGTATCCAAAGCACAGGAAAACCTTAGGGAACAACTGTGATGAAGGAACAGTACAATGTAGGCGCTTGGCAGGTGAAGCATAAAAATGAACAGTAGTCATCATCCTTGTGGCTGTCTCTCGGCTGATGCCTCAGGCAGACTGAGGTGGAAAATGAAGAGTGATCTAGTGAAATTCAAATGCTCAGCATTCACACAAAGGCTTATAGAGTCTGCAACGTGAGATTTGTCTAACAGAGGTTTAACTCTTTATGCACTAGTGTAAGATCACACTTCAGTTATTGAAGAATTTGGAGAGAACAACCTATGTGCATCAGTTTAAAATTAAAGTTATTTTTCATATTTTTAATTTATATATATTTATTTTTTATATAGTTTAATTTACAGCGTTTCAGAATAACAACCTTTTTTCCCAGTCATGTGACTGCTATTGAAAAGCATTGAGAAGCAGTGCATTTATTAAAATAGCCAGTAGGTGGAGCTGTCCGCTTGTGTTGCAGCAAAGCCAAGCAAGCTGAAATGAATCAGTTTAACCAGACCTGAGCTATCGAGCAGATTTCAAAGGAACAAGATCTTCCTGTCTATAAATCAGTCCAGAATGGAATGCATAGAAAGAACTGTTTGCAGAAAAATGCAAGTGAAGTCTGTGTTTGATTATTTTATTAGGTTTATAATGCTGTGTAGCAAATGTTTTATTCATTTAACTTAGTTTAATTATATATTCTGTGTTGTTTGATTATTTTATTAGGTTTATAATGTTGTTTAGCATTTAAAGTCTTCATTTCAAAACTTTAAAAATAATGTATTAGGTGTTACTTATGACAATTTTATGAGGGGCCTGGAACCTAACTCCCTCACTTCCCATTGACTTACATTATAAACTGGGTTTCAATTTACAACGGTTTCGATTTACACCCATTCCTTCTGGAACCTAACCCCGGTGTAAACTGAGGGCTACCTGTATATATATATATATATATATATATATATATATATGACCAAATAATAATGTAAAGGAATTTAAAACTACATTTTTTTTATCTGTTGTATTAATTTTGATACCTATTATCTCTGTACTGTATTAGTATTTAATAGTATAAGGTAAATGTTTTATGTTGTGGTACCTTTCTTTAAACCTTTATGATGGATTATGCTAGGGTTTTTATAGCAGCTATGTTTAAGGGTGATTTTAATTTTCGGCAACAATATTTGGAACCGGACAGCCATCACAGATATGGGAGTCTGACGCATATTACATCAGACTGCTTTGTGTCCGTTGATTGGCTTGTGTAATTCCTATAGGGTATGTCCCGTGTTGAACTGTTCGGCGCACACACTTGCCACAATATGGTGATGAACGCCAAAAATCCCCTAATACAAGGCATAACCATTCATAGGATATTTAGAAAGTATTACAGTCAATTATATATATTTGAAATGATTTATGTATGTTTGAAATTGTTCATTGAGCTATGTATATTTAGAGCGCATATGTGTTCAGAATTGATATGCCGCTTGAGGAAACAGTAACACTATACTGCGAAACGCATTTGTATTTGTTTTTATTTGCACATTATGAGCTATAATACAAGTGGAGCACTATATATCACTTGAGTGCAAGCGATATCAGTGCTCCACTGAGTAATACCAGCGCACGCTGATGTGTGCTGGTATTACAAGTGTCTTATTGCATCTGATACTGCATACTAAGACAGAGTGTGAAAGAATCCAAACACCGGTGATTTGTAAGGAGTTCGCTGGGAAGCTAATTCTCCCAGACCGTTCGATTTTGCGCTTTGAGATAAGTGCTCTCATCTTGTGAGTATTCTTCTATGGGGGAGGTTGTGCTAAGAAGGGACGTAGGGAGATATCTATCAAGTCGTTAACTGTGTTGCATTCGCCGGCATCAATATGATCGCCTAACATCGTGGCCGCGTATCTCATTACGCTCTCCTTAGTTATGAAAAAAGCCGGTAAAGAGACGCCGCCGTAAACTGGAAATCATCACTACCGACTCTGGGGGGTAGTTATCAAGCCGTCTACTTTTCTGGCTTCGCCGGCCCAATACGTCCGCCTAAGCTCGCCTACCTTCGCCGCCGCGGACCTTGAATACGTTCGCCTAAGTTATCAAATAAAGCTGTCAAAAAGCCGCGGGGCGATGAGCAGCGGACTGTGACAGTTATCACTCATCCGATCTCGCTGCCCTTCGGCTTTTTCCCAGCTTTATTGCTAGCCTGTCACTAAGCACCCACACTAAACTGCACTGTTCTACCCCCTATACCGGCGCCCCCGGAGCCCCCCGCAACTAAATAAAGTTACTAAACCCTAAACCGCCGCTCCTAGACCCCGCCGCAACTCTTATAAATGTATTAACCCCTAAACCGCCGCTCCCGGACACCGCTGCCACCTACATTATACCTAGTAACCCCTATCCTGCCCCCCCTATACCGTCGCCCTCTATTATAAAATTATTAACCCCTATCCTGCTGATCCTGCACCTCTCCGCAACTAAATAAATAGTTTAACCCCTAAACCGCCGCTCCATGAACCCGCCGCAACCTATATTAAACCTATTAACCCCTATCCTGCCCCCCCTACACCGTCGCCACCTATAATAAATTTATTAACCCCTTATCTGCCCCCCCTACACCGTCGCCACCTATAATAAATTTATTAACCCCTATCCTGCCCCCCACTACGCCGCCGCCACTGTAATAAAATGATTAACCCCTAAACCTAAGTCTAACCCTAACCCTAACGCCCCCCTAACTTAAATATTAATTAAATAAATCTAAATAAATTAACTCTTATTAACTAAATGAATCCTATTTAAAACTAAATACTTACCTTTAAAATAAACCCTAATATCGCTACAATATAAATAATAATTATATTCTAGCTATCTTAGGACTTATATTTATTTTACAGGTAACTTTCAATTTATTTTAACCATGTACAATAACTATTAAATAGTTATTAACTATTTAATAGCTTACCTAGCTAAAATAAAGAGAAATGTACCTGTGAAATAAATCCTAACCTAAGTTACAATTACACCTAACACTACACTATACTTTAATAAATTATTCCTATTTAAAAATAAATACTTACCTGTAAAATAAACCCTAAGATAGCTACAATGTAATTAATAATTATATTATAGCTATCTTAGGATTTATATTTATTTTACAGGTAACTTTGTATTTATTTTAGCTAGTTAGAATAGTTATTAAATAGTTATTAACTATTTAATAACTACCTAGCTAAAAGAAATACAAAATTACCTGTAAAATAAATCCTAACCTAAGTTACAATTAAACCTAATACTACACTATCATTAAATTAACTAAATAAACTACCTACAAATAACTACAATTAAATACAATTACATAAACTAACTAAAGTACAAAAAATAAAAAAAGCTAAGTTACAAAAAATAAAAAAATAAGTTACAAACATGTTAAAAATATTACAACAATTTTAAGCTACTTACACCTAATCTAAGCCCCCTAATAAAATAACAACCCCCCCAAAATAAAAAAAATCCCTACCCTATTCTAAATTAAATAAATTTCAAAGCTCTTTTACCTTACCAGCCCTTAAAAGGGCCATTTGTGGGGGCATGCCCCAAAAAGTTCAGCTTTTTTGCCTGTAAAAGAAAAATACAACCCCCCCCCAACACTAAAACCCACCACCCACATACCCCTAATCTAACCCAAACCCCCCTTAAAAAAATCTAACACTAATCCCCTGAAGATCATCCTACCTTGAGTCGTCTTCACTCAGCCGAGCCACCGATGGAACTGAAGAGGACATCCGGAGCGGAAGAAGTTAATCCTCCAAGCGGCGCTGAAGAAATCTTCCATCCGATGAAGTCATCATCCAGGCGGCGCTGAAGAGGTCTTCTATCCGGGCGAAGTCATCTTCCAAGCCGGGTCTTGAATCTTCCTTCCGCCGACGCGGAACCACCTTCTTCACCGACGGACTACGACGAATGACGGCTCCTTTAAGGGACGTCATCCAAGATGGCGTCCCCTCAATTCCGATTGGCTGATAGGATTCTATCAGCCAATCGGAATTAAGGTTGGAAAAATCTGATTGGCTGATGGAATCAGCCAATCAGATTGAGCTCGCATTCTATTGGCTGTTCCGATCAGCCAATAGAATGCGAGCTCAATCTGATTGGCTGATTGGATCAGCCAATCGGATTGAACTTGAATCTGATTGGCTGATTCCATCAGCCAATCAGATTTTCCTACCTTAATTCCGATTGGCTGATAGAATCCTATCAGCCAATCGGAATTGAGGGGACGCCATCTTGGATGACGTCCCTTAAAGGAGCCGTCATTCGTCGTAGTCCGTCGGTGAAGAAGGTGGTTCCGCGTCGGCGGAAGGAAGATTCAAGACCCGGCTTGGAAGATGACTTCGCCCGGATAGAAGACCTCTTCAGCGCCGCCTGGATGATGACTTCATCGGATGGAAGATTTCTTCAGCGCCGCTTGGAGGATTAACTTCTTCCGCTCCGGATGTCCTCTTCAGTTCCATCGGTGGCTCGGCTGAGTGAAGACGACTCAAGGTAGGATGATCTTCAGGGGATTAGTGTTAGGTTTTTGTAAGGGGGGTTTGGGTTAGATTAGGGGTATGTGGGTGGTGGGTTTTAATGTTGGGGGGGGTTGTATTTTTCTTTTACAGGCAAAAGAGCTGAACTTTTTGGGGCATGCCCCCACAAATGGCCCTTTTAAGGGCTGGTAAGGTAAAAGAGCTTTGAAATTTATTTAATTTAGAATAGGGTAGGGATTTTTTTTATTTTGGGGGGGGGTTTGTTATTTTATTAGGGGGCTTAGATTAGGTGTAAGTAGCTTAAAATTGTTGTAATATTTTTAACATGTTTGTAACTTAATTTTTTATTTTTTGTAACTTAGCTTTTTTTATTTTTTGTACTTTAGTTAGTTTATGTAATTGTATTTGATTGTAGTTATTTGTAGGTAGTTTATTTAGTTAATTTAATGATAGTGTAGTATTAGGTTTAATTGTAACTTAGGTTAGGATTTATTTTACAGGTAATTTTGTATTTCTTTTAGCTAGGTAGTTATTAAATAGTTAATAACTATTTAATAACTATTCTAACTAGCTAAAATAAATACAAAGTTACCTGTAAAATAAATATAAATCCTAAGATAGCTATAATATAATTATTAATTACATTGTAGCTATCTTAGGGTTTATTTTACAGGTAAGTATTTATTTTTAAATAGGAATAATTTATTAAAGTATAGTGTAGTGTTAGGTGTAATTGTAACTTATGTTAGGATTTATTTCACAGGTACATTTCTCTTTATTTTAGCTAGGTAAGCTATTAAATAGTTAATAACTATTTAATAGTTATTGTACATGGTTAAAATAAATTGAAAGTTACCTGTAAAATAAATATAAATCCTAAGATAGCTAGAATATAATTATTATTTATATTGTAGCTATATTAGGGTTTATTTTAAAGGTAAGTATTTCGTTTTAAATAGGATTCATTTAGTTAATAAGAGTTAATTTATTTAGATTTATTTAATTAATATTTAAGTTAGGGGGGCGTTAGGGTTAGGGTTAGACTTAGGTTTAGGGGTTAATCATTTTATTACAGTGGCGGCGGCGTAGTGGGGGGCAGGATAGGGGTTAATAAATTTATTATAGGTGGCGACGGTGTAGGGGGGGCAGATTAGGGGTTAATAGATTTATTATAGGTGGCGACGGTGTAGGGGGGGCAGATTAGGGGTTAATAAGTTTAATATAGGTGGCGACGGTGTAGGGGGGGCAGGATAGGGGTTAATAGGTTTAATATAGGTTGCGGCGGGTTCAGGGAGCGGCGGTTTAGGGGTTAATACATTTATTATAGTTGTGGTGGGCTCCGGGAGCGGCGGTTTAGGGGTTAATATGTATAGAGTAGCTTGCGGTGGGCTCCGGGAGCGGCGGTTTAGGGGGTAATAACTTTATTTAGTTGCGGCGGTGTAGGGGGGGTCAGATTAGTGGTGTTTAGACTCGGGGTACATGTTAGGGTGTTAGGTGCAGACAGCTCCCATAGAAATCAATGGGATGTCTGTCAGCAGCGAACTTGTACTTTCGCTATGGTCAGACTCCCATTGATTCCTATGGGATCCGCCGCCTCCAGGGGTGGCGGATTGAAAACCAGGTACGCTGGGCCGTAAAAGTGCCGAGCGTACCTGCTAGTTTTATGATAGCTAGCAAAAGTAGTGAGAATGTGCCGCACTTGTGTGCGGAACATCTGGAGTGACGTAAGAATCGATCTGTGTCGGACTGAGTCCGGCGGATCGATGCTTACGTCACAAAATTCTACTTTTGCCGGTCTCGAGCCTTTGATAACTAAGGCGAATCAGCCTCGCCACAAATACGCTGCGGAATTCCAGCGTATTTGAGGTTGACGGCTTGATAACTACCCCCCTCTGTGTGAACCCTTTGGCTATAAGGAGGATCTGACAGCCTGGAGACACGTTGGAAACACAAATCGTGTCATCTGAAGGCAAGGTAACAAAGATCAAAAGAAAATTTTGGGCCAAATAGGGGCGAGAGTAAAAAGGAGTGAATAAAAGAAAAAGGCATTATAAAAGAATCATATGTCTGTATCGCTGAAGATTAAACAACATTAGCTGTGAGTAAAATCTGTGTAGTGTATATCAAATTGGATTGGTAACGTTATACAAAGTGCTGGATATCTGACACACACAGTAAACATAATTGGGGATATAAGGATTATAACTGTTGGACTTGCAACATTATACTAAGTATATGATATTGGATACAAATAGTTTGCATTACGTGGAACAATATTTAATTGGCGGAAAACCGTTACTATTTTGAATAGATCAGTAACGATAATCTAAAAATCCTACTGGCCAGTAGAGGACACGTATACACAAGGGATTTACACCAATCTAGATGGTCATTCATTAGATAGTGTACGATTATCTGAGTATATCTATCATACGGCTAGATTTGGAGTTTTGTCGGTAACGACCCGAAAAGCTAACGCCGGCTTTTTTCTGGCCGCACCATAAAAATAACTCTGGTATTGAGAGTCCACATAAAGGCTGCGTTAGGCTCCAAAAAAGGAGCGTAGAGCATATTTAACGCAGCTTCAACTCTCGATACCAGAGTTGCTTACGCAAGCGGCCAGCCTCAAAAACGTGCTCGTGCACGATTCCCCCATAGGAAACAATGGGGCTGTTTGAGCTGAAAAAAAACCTAACACCTGCAAAAAAGCTGCGTTCAGCTCCTAAAGCAGCCCCATTGTTTGCTATGCGGAAACACTTCCTACGTCTGCACCTAACACTCTAACATGTACCCCGAGTCTAAACACCCCTAACCTTACACTTATTAACCCCTAATCTGCCGCCCCCCCTATCGCTGACCCCTGCATATTATTATTAACCCCTAATCTGCCGCTCCGTAAACCGCCGCTACTTACATTATCCCTATGTACCCCTAATCTGCTGCCCTAACATCGCCGACCCCTATATTATATTTATTAACCCCTAATCTGCCCCAAACAACGTCGCCTCCACCTGCCTACACTTATTAACCCCTAATCTGCCAAGCGGACCTGAGCGCTACTATAATAAAGTTATTAACCGCTAATCCGCCTCACTAACCCTATAATAAATAGTATTAACCCCTAATCTGCCCTCCCTAACATCGCCGACACCTAACTTCAATTATTAACCCCTAATCTGCCGACTGGAGCTCACCGCTATTCTAATAAATGTATTAACCCCTAAAGCTAAGTCTAACCCTAACACTAACACCCCCCTAAGTTAAATATAATTTACATCTAACGAAATTAATTATCTCTTATTAAATAAATTATTCCTATTTAAAGCTAAATACTTACCTGTAAAATAAATCCTAATATAGCTACAATATAAATTATAATTACATTGTAGCTATTTTAGGATTAATATTTATTTTACAGGCAACTTTGTAATTATTTTAACCATGTACAATAGCTATTAAATAGTTAACAATTTAATAGTTACCTAGTTAAAATAATTACAAAATTACCTGTAAAATAAATCCTAACCTAAGTTAGAATTAAACCTAACACTATACTATCATTAAATTAATTAAATAAAATACCTACAATTACCTACAATTAAACCTAACACTACACTATCAATAAATAAATTAAATACAATTCCTACAAATAACTACAATGAAATAAACTAACTAAAGTACAAAAAATAAAAAAGAACTAAGTTACAAAAAATAAAAAAATATTTACAAACATAAGAAAAATATTACAACAATTTTAAACTAATTACACCTACTCTAAGCCCCCTAATAAAATAACAAAGACCCCCAAAATAAAAAATGCCCTACCCTATTCTAAATTACTAAAGTTCAAAGCTCTTTTACCTTACCAGCCCTGAACAGGGCCCTTTGCGGGGCATGCCCCAAGAAGTTCAGCTCTTTTGCCTGTAAAAAAAAACATACAATACCCCCCCCAACATTACAACCCACCACCCACATACCCCTAATCTAACCCAAACCCCCCTTAAATAAACCTAACACTAAGCCCCTGAAGATCATCCTACCTTGTCTTCACCTCACCAGGTATCACCGATCCGTCCTGGCTCCAAAATCTTCATCCAACCCAAGCGGGGGCTGGCGATCCATCATCCGGTGGCTGAAGAGGTCCAGAAGAGGCTCCAAAGTCTTCATCCTATCCGGGAAGAAGAGGCGATCCGGACCGGCAACCATCTTGATCCAAGTGGCATCTTCTATCTTCATCCGATGACGACCGGCTCCAGAAGACCTCCACCGCGGACCCATCTTCTTCCGGCGACGTCCAACTGAAGAATGACGGTTCCTTTAAGGGACGTCATCCAAGATGGCGTCCCTCGAATTCCGATTGGCTGATAGAATCCTATCAGCCAATCGGAATTAAGGTAGGAATATTCTGATTGGCTGATGGAATCAGCCAATCAGAATCAAGTTCAATCCGATTGGCTGATCCAATCAGCCAATCAGATTGAGCTCGCATTCTATTGGCTGTTCCGATCAGGCTGTCTGTTACCTTCACTGCCTTGTCTGCATACATTCTTTTAAATGTTCTAATAAAGTGTTATTGCTTTTAAACACTTTGCAGTTTGGAGAGTGCCTGCCTATTTTTGCTTGTACATAGCTATAATGTAGGTGGCAGCGCTTTACGGTCGGCAGATTAGGGGTTAATTATTGTAGGTAGCTGGCGGCAACATTGTGGGGGGGCAGATTTGGGGTTAATAAATATAATACAGGGGTCGGCGGTGTTAGGGGCAGCAGATTAGGGGTACATAAGTATAACGTAGGTGGCGGTCGGCAGATTAGGGGTTAAAAAAATGTAATCGAGTGGTGGCGATGTGGGGGGGCCTCGGTTTAGGGGTACATAGGTAGTTTATGGGTGTTAGTGTACTTTAGAGTACAGTAGTTAAGAGCTTTATGAACCGGCGTTAGCCCAAAAAGCTCTTAACTACTGACTTTTTTCTGCGGCTGGAGTTTTGTCGTTAGAATTCTAACGCTCACTTCAGACACGACTCTAAATACCGGAGTTAGAAAGATCCTATTGAAAAGATAGGATACGCAATTGACGTAAGGGGATCTGCGGTATGGAAAAGTCGCGGATGAAAAGTGAGCGTTAGACCCTTTTTTGAGTGACTCCAAATACCGGAGTTAGCCTAAAACCAGCGTTAGGAGCCTCTAACGCTGGTTTTCACGGCTAACGCCAAACTCCAAGTCTAGCCGATAGTATTTCAGTAAGATTTATTTAGAGTGCACACTCCTAATATACATATTGTTTTAGATAATCAATTCTATAGTTTGTATTTAGAAATATTTATTAAATGAAATAATTGGTTTTAATAATATCTAATTTATTTTAGTTTTTATATGGAATAATATTAATTGATGTAATAAAGTATTCACTTTGCTATTTTACATAGACTTTTTCTTGTTTGAGGCTTTTATGAAATTAATCCTCATTAATATTGGTTCGAGTTATTTCTTTTAGAATTTTAAGATATTGGTTATCAATTGCTATTTTATATATTGGCTGGAGTTATTTTATTATATAGTACTTTATATTCAAAGTGCCTTTAGCCTGTGTTAGAGCGCTTCTCAAATATTTATTTATTCACATTGGTATATTTTTCTGTAATACAGGTACAGTTTTGAGAAGTTTGACACAAATTTCCTATACTGTTTAATTTTATTGTGTATTATGGGGGAGTGCTAAGAAGGGATGTAGGGGGATATCTATCAAGCCGTCAACTGTGTTGCATTCGCCGGCATCAATATGCTCGCCTAACATCGCCTAACATTGTGGCCGCGTATCTCATTATCTCTCCTTAGTTATGAAAAAAGCCGGCAAAGAGACGCCGCCGTAAACTGGAACTTCCATGCAAGTGACACCATCCAAGATGGATGTCTTCAGGATGGACCCGACCACACTGGATGGATGAAGATAGAAGATGCCGTCTGGATGAAGACTTCTTGTCGCCTAGATGAGGACTTCGCCGGCTGGTTGAAGATTGAAGAGGCCGTCTGGATGAAGACTTCTTTCCTGGCTGGATGGATCCTTCAATCGTGACTTCAATAACTGTAAATGGATCGTCGGGGGTTAGTGTTAGGTTTATTTAAGGGTTTTTTGGGTGGGTTTTATTTCTAGATTAGGGTCTGGGCATGTAAAATAGCTAAATGCCCTTTTAAGGGCAATGCCCACACAAATGCCCTTTTCAGGGCAATGGGGAGCTTAGGTTATTTTAGATAGGTTTTTTATTTGGGGGGTCGGTTGGTTGGGTGGTGGGTTTTACTGTTGGGGGGTGTTTGTATTTTTTAAACAGGTAAAAGAGCTGATTTCTTTAGGGCAATGCCCCACAAAAGGCCCTTTTAAGGGACATTGGTAGTTTATTGTAGGCTAGGGTTTTTTTATTTTGGGGGGGGGGGCTATTAGATTAGGTGTAATTATTTTTTATTTTTGATAATGTGGTTTTTTATTTTTTGTAATTTAGTGGGGGTTTTTTGTAACAGTGTTTGTTTTTTTCTGTAATTTAGTACTTTTAATAATGTTTAATTGTATATTTAAATAATTTGAGTAGGGTTAGGTTTTTTAATATGTAATTTATTTAATTTAATTGGTAGTTTAATTTAATTGTAGGATAATAGTTAGGGTAGGTTAATTAATAGTTTAATATAGTTTATTTTAATTCTACAGGTAAGTTTAAATTTATTTGAAGATAGGGATGTTGTAATTTTAATTTAAAGTTAACGGGTTGTTAGGCTTAGGGGTTAATAGCTTAATTTATTTTTTGGCGATGTGGGGGGCTGAAGGTTTAGGGGTTAATAGGTTTAGTTAATGGTAGGTACGTGGGAGGCAGAGGTTTAGGGGTTAATACGTTTATTTAGTGGCGGCGGAATAGGGGTTAATTACTTTATTTAGGTTGCGGCGATGTCGGAGCGGCAGATTAGGGGTGTTTAGACTCTGGGTTTATGTTAGGGTGTTAGGTGCAAACGTAACTTGTTTTCAACCATATAAATCAATGGGATATCTGGCAGCATCGAACATAAGCTTTCGGTGCTTTCAGACTCCGATTGATTTCTATGGCATCCACCGCCTCCAGGGTGGCGGATTGAAAACCATGTACGCTGGGCCGCGAGCGTACCTGTTAAAAGTTTGATAACTTGGAAAAAGTGTCAAATAGAGCTGAATGTGTATTCGGAACATCTGTAATGACGTAAGCATCGATCAGCGTCAGATTGAGACCCGCAGATTGTATGTTATGTCACAAATTTCAACATTTGCCGGTCTGTAGGCTTTGACAACTAGGTCGGATCAAGCTTGCAACAATTACACTGCGGAATTACGGCGTATTTGCGGTTGACAGCTTGATAGATAGGCCCCGTAGAATCTAAATGATATTGTGCCATTGGAGCGCCTTCTTTTCTTTATTACAGTTCTATGGATGTTGTCGTTGTTTGAAGAAGAGCTGACCTGGGCACTTTCCCTATATAAATGTATATTTTCTTTGCCATAGCCAGTGGCGCCTCTGTTCAAGTGGGACTTTGATCTTTTTATCTTTGTAAAAATAACAAATTAGAGCAATTTTTTTAATATCTATTTTCAAAAGAGTTTAACGCGTGAAATGAGAAGCAGGTATGCACCAATCACTGTCCCCTCACCGGGAGCAGGATTCAGGTGTTTCAAGAGCGTTCCAATTAAACACATAATAAAAAAGATGATTTGTTTTAAAATATATATATATTTTCCGCAAAATTGCCCTTTTAACATTGGACATATATAGACCAAAGAAGCGCACACACCAAATTCACCAGGGTGTCAGCCAATCAAAATAGAAGAATTAGGCGGCACACCAAGTATCATGAAAGCCAAAGTAGAAGTTTATTCCAAGCTTGTAGTCGCTACACACACTAACAACAACGGAGGAAAGGGGGCGTGTCCTTATGCGTTTCGCGTAAGGACACTATGAGTAAGTGTCGCACGGCACGAAACACGTAAGGACATGCCCCCTTTCCTCCGTTGTTGTTAGTGTGTGTAGCGACTACAAGTTTGGAATAGACTTCTACTTTGGCTTTCATGATACTTGGTGTGCCGCCTAATTCTTTTATTTTGCATTGCTGGATGGACTTTTCCTTTAGTGGGGAGCACCTCTTCAATACCAGCTGACCGCCTTCAGTACGTTTTTGAGAGTGGGTTTGTTTGTTACCGCTGCCAGTTCCCGGGGACGGCTTTTGGAGCTGTGCTGCTTTCTACTTCTTCCTGTCAGCCAATCAACATAAAATGCAGACAAGGAGGCGCTCGCTGGTCCTTTTAAAGTGGTAACTTTAATGTACTTAACGTTTCAGGGATACTCTCCCCTTCCTCACCATCTAACAAAGCCAGAAGACATATTTGCACATTATTAAAAACTATTGTACAGGTGGAGACGTGCTTTATTTATTTGGATTAGATGTGCACAGCTGAGCTGCACAGTAACCCATCTACATGGCCGCTTTAATACATGTGAGGAGACATTTACTCCTTCCTCATCGAGATTTGCTACCCCAATCTGTGCATGCTTCTAATTATGTAATCTTTTCAAACATATGTGGAGTGCAGTTACCTTAATGTGCTCATGCGCACATTGAGGTAGAAAATATCAGCAAAGGGTAATCTTTTGTTGTTCTTTTTTGCTTAATTTATATTATTTTGCTATTATACCATGCACTGTTCTTCTCTTTATCTATATTTATTTACATAGAGGAAAGTAATAGTTATTTGCAGGTAGTTATGGTTAGTGGTGGAACCAGTTTATATGTATATATTGATATATATATATATATATATAAAGAGAGAGATATGTGTGTATATATATATTTATCGATATATAGGGTTATAGGATAGGTATCAATCCCCCAGCATCCAAAACAGTAACAGCTAATTTGCAGCTAACGTAATTAATCTCCTCCCCAACTCGCATAAACATCAAAAGCCATAATCACACCCTGCTCGACTGGATTCTCTCCACTTCTCCCGACCGAATCCAGGAGGCAGGTTCTCCCTAACAATTTCAGTGATCACTCCTTAGTGTACTGCATGCGCAAAATAAAGGCAACTAAATCCTCTCCCAATGTTAAAATCACCAGATCCTTCAAAAAAATGTAATCTTCAATCTTTTCTAATTGACATCCAGAACCTACCCTGGCACAGATTAAACTTAATCCCTGATCTAGACTCTGCAGTTGAATTCTTTCAATCTGAACTCCTACAAGTTTGGAATTTACATGCCCTGCTGCGTAAGGTGAGAGTAAAAGGCGCACACCTGAATTGGATCACAGCTGACCTCATTCAAATGTACCAGTTTCGGGATTCATTGTGGTCAATATTCAAACATACAGGCTCTATGAACGATCAGTGTGTATATAGAAGATGGCAAAATATATGCTCTAAACAAACAAAATTGGCCAAGGCCCAATATTTCTGTGAAAATCTGAACAATAACATATTAAACCCTAGAAAGTTTTGGAAACTCATAAATAACTTACAAAATCATCCAATCCACTCCCAACCCACCACTGTCACTGTGGACAACCATACCCTGCAACTCCCCTTAGAAGTAGCAAATGCCTTTAATAGTTATTTTGTTGGATGCTCCACCACCCTGATTGACAAACTAATGAATTACATGCATCCTGAAACTACAAATGTGGATCAGGCCCCACTAAATCAGCAAAGACCCAATATAGAGAAGTTTTAGACCTGTACCCATCAATGTCATTAAGAAACACCTTAATAATCTAAAAATGAAAAACCAGTCTGGACCTGATCAAATCCCAGCAATGCTGTTGAAGCTCAGTGCGCCGGCAATTGCTAAACCGGTCACAACCCTAATTAACGAATCCTTGGTGTCTGGATACATACCCAAACTTTGGAAAACTGCAAGAGTAGTGCCTATCCATAAAAGTGGGGAGTTAACCTTGGTTTCTAATTATCGCCCTATATCTTTGCTCCCAGTATTGTCAAAAATATTAGAAAAATGCGTCCATAAGCAATTATGTGAGTATTACCAACAATCTAACTATCTGACCCCTGATCAATCAGGTTTTCGCCCGAATCACTCCACTACAACTGCCCTCCTAAAAGTTTGCAACGACATCCAAACTGGCATGGAACAAGGAGACCTAACTGGAGCTATTTTCCTTGATTTTGCAAAGGCCTTTGACATAGTAGACCACAACATACTACTGCTCAAACTAAAAAACTCTGGTATTGCTGATCGTCCGTTAACCTGGTTTCGATCATATGTATAGGATCTATCACAATATGTCTCCATTTCTGACAGCGACTCCCTCCCTCTCCCAGTCACGTGTGGTGTACCCCAAGGTTCCATTCTCGGCCCCCTACTATTCACATTATTTATAAATGATCTGCCTAATGTCTGCAAATCCTCAACTATACACATGTACGCAGATAACACGGTAATCTATGCAAACAATGCCGATCTGTCACAGCTTGAAGCAGTGCTCCAAGACCAGTTCACAGAGGTAGAAAAGTGGATCTCAAAAAACAAACTCTTCCTAAACACTGACAAAACTGTCACAGTGATCTTTGGAACGGGACCTAAATTAAACAAATTACAAAATTCCCATCTCCGCATCAAAACAAAATCCAATTGCACGCTGACCGCAGTCCATTCTTTTAAATACTTGGGTATGTTGTTAGACCCCAATCTATCTTTTGGCCTCAACATAGAAAAACTTGCATCTAAACTTTATCCAAAACTAGGTGCCCTGTACAGAAACAAATCCTGCCTCAGCCCTACAGTAAAGGAAAAGATTGTACAGCAAATGTTGATGCCTATCATGGATTATGGGGATGTAGTATATGCACCTGCACCGCAAACTCACCTTAATAAACTTAATACATTGTATAACTTGTTCTGCCACTTTGTGCTACAATGTAACTACAGGACCCACCATTGTGACATGCAAAAAGAACTAAACTGGCTTTCGCTGGAATCCAGACGCACCCTCCATCTTTCCTGACTTGTGTTTAAGAGCCTTTCTGGGAAGCTCCCACCCTACCTGAGCAGAATGCTCTCCCCGGCTATTCCCACCTCCTATAACCTCCGATCCAGTACCAGCACATTATTTAGCTTGCCTCAATACAAAAAGAAAGCAGCTCGATCCTCCTTTTCCTACAGAGCACCACAATTATGGAACGACCTCCTGCACACTTTCAAACCTTCCCCAAGCCTAATATCCTTTAAGAGATCCCTCTCTACATATCTCAAAACAGAATGCACCTGTCTTGGTTGATTAAATATTTCCTACCAGTTCTATGTTAAATGTTTGCATATATTGTGTATTATTATTGTTTTTGTATTTTATTGTACCCTATTGTATCAATGCAATGTTTTGTGTACCCAGGACATACTTGAAAACGAGAGAAATCTCAATGTATCCTTCCTGGTAAAATATTTTATAAATAAATAATAAATAAATAAATAACAGCCAGCACAAGAGATTATAAATATCACCATTTAATTGTTAAGAAAACATAACAGGCCATAGACAGGCCTGTCTTGTGTGACTTGCTTCATGTGACCAAGGCCTCCTAGAGGGGCCGAAACATTATGTTTTTATAACAATTAAATGGTGATATTTATAATCTCTTGTGCTGGCTGTTACTGTTTTGGATTCTGGGGGATTGACACCGGATCGAATCCTATAACGCTGTCTACTATTTGGATTTACATTGGCCGTGAACAGAGTGGTTGTGATTGCTGGTGAGTGCTGATCTTTTTGTACATTTGTGTGTATATATATATATATATATATATATATATATATATATATATATATATATATATATATATATATATATATATGTGTATATATATATATATATATATATGTGTATATATATATGTATATATATATATATATATATATATATATACACACATACATACACACATGTATATAGTATTACTATTATAATTATTTTATAAATGCATTCAGTAATAGTTGTGCACCCTGTAAAAATAGATATACTTTTTTTGTAGCAATAAAGCATTTGCAAATGAAATAAATTAAAACTACATATGTGTGTGATATGAATGATATTGTATGAAGTAGCCTGCTCCATATTCATGCTAGCTACTGAATGAAATCCCTAGGGATGCTGGACAATTCTAGGAGTCTACTGTCTTTTTACGAGACTCTTGGTCAATATGTCTGTGAATAACAGCAGAAAGAAACAGGAGTGAGTGTTTTATACTGAAAACCAGATCTCAAGAGAGAGACATCAGCAAAGAAAAAACAATATTCAGTCTAAACAGGACACTGAAAATTAAAGGTACGCTGACAGATCACATGATAGGAAAGCTTACAAGTGTGAATGTTACCTAAACATGCATTAGTTTATATTTACTACATTATAATATAATTAAATGGTCTTAAAAAACTATTTTAAAAAGGGGCTGGCAGGTCATATTTGCAGTCATCAATTTTGTATGCGTAGCTTTAAAGCAATCCATTTTTTTCTTTGTTTCATCCATGTGTGCACTTTAAAATAGACTACACTCTTGTGTATTTATTTCATTCTTTTTATTTAACATGTGCTCTTGTTAGTATTATAGAGGTGTGTCCTTCTCCGCCATTGAAATTGGAGAGTGAGCTTCTGACAATTAGAGGGAAATACACAATGAATTCCGCTGTATTAGGTGCAAATTGTAATGTACATTTTAACAGGCCAAAAAAAAATAAACACACACATATATATATATATATGTATATAACAAATATGCTAGCACTCACTGGTCTTTCTAACATGTCACAGCTAGCTTATTTATTTGCTATACTGACCTCTGCAAACACCCTGCCAGTTGACATATAAGTGAGTGTGCGCTTCCATTTGACGCATAGTTAGTCAGCTAAAAAATAACTGACTATAATTGACTAGCTGAACACAGTGATGATCCAATGACAAGAGAAGTATGTGTGTAGCCACCAACAACAGCTACCTCCCAGTAGTGCATTGCTGTTCCTAAGTCTACCTAGGTAAGCTTTCCAAAAAAAGATACAAAGAAAACAAAGTAAATTTGATAATAGAAGTAAATCTCTTAAAATGGCACACTCTATGTAAACCTTTAAAGTTTAATGGTGACTTTAATGTCCCTCTAACTATCTTCCCAGGCTAATCTTTGTTATAAATACATAATTAAAGTGATTGTAATTTTTACAAATACCTTTCTCTTGTGCAAATCCGGATCACCGATCCCCCGCCTGCTTCTCCTGCTGTACTTGCACAGCAATGACGAAACCGGCTTCCTCCAATCACAGCGTGGCCTCACGAGATGGACCCTCGGGGGGGGAAGCCATGATTGGAGGAAGCCGGTTTTGTCATTGGTTTGCACAAGAGAAAAGTAAGTATGAAAGTTTACATACACTTTAATTCTAACAGTTTTATAGTATCTATTACAGTATAGATGTATTTATGCAGTAAAAGAAACATGGGAGTCAAAATTACATTTGCATGATTCAGACAGAGCATGCAATTTTAAAATACATTGAAAAAGTATCTTATCAAATTGACTACATTCCCTTGGCATCCTTTGTTAAAATGTAGATAGGCTCAGGATCAGCAAAGCACTACTGGGAGCTTGCTAGTAATTGGTGGCTTCAAACATATGCCTCTTATCATTGGCTCACCAGATGTGTTCAAATAGATCCCAGTATTGGAGCTGACTTTAACTATGTATTGCTCCTCCTGAGCCCATATTTTTTATGTTTATTATAAGACCTAATAGTTTTACTTCCTACCACAGTCCCACAAGGGGGCTGGAGTCTCTTGAGCTGTGTGTTTTTTAGGTATACAATGATTATTTTTATATATATATATATATATATATATATATATAACGTTCTGAAGAAGGGGAGATATATCCCCGAAACGTCAATTATACCTGGCACGTTTTGGAAATTCCTGAGCTCTCTCTCTCAGGAATTTCCAAAACGTGCCAGGTTTAATTGACGTTTCGGGGATGAATCTCCCCTTCTTAGTTTATATATATATATAAAAAAATCATCGTATATCTAAAAAACACACAGCTCAGTGACTTACGGCACTTTAGAAACTGCCGGCGCCAAAGAAAATAAAAAAAAAGTCAAATCTCCCGTAAAAGTCTAACCTGCCTCCCAAAAATAAACCCGACACGTAAAACCACTATATCCGCCATCACCCCATATCGGAGCTTATAATAAATGTATTAACCCCTAATCCGCCATTCACCCACAATGCCAACTACCTAATTAAACTATTAACCCCTAATCCGCCAACACTCACATCGCAAACTACCTAATAAAACTATTAACCTCTAATACGCCATTCACCCACATCGCAATCTACCTGAAAAAACTATTAACCCCTAATCCACCAAACCCTCACAACGCAAAGTACCTATCAACACATTAACCACCAACCCCCCACATCGCAATTAACAGAATTAAGCTATTAATTACTAAACCGCCAACCCCTCACAATGCAAATAACTAATTTAATTACTAAGCCCCCTAACCTAACACCCCCTAAATTACCCCAATTACCTAAAATTAAGAAATATTAAATTACAATTTAAATTAAAAAAAACTAACATTACTTTAAAAATAAAAAAACTAAGTTTAAATTAATCTAAAATTACAAAAAATAAAAAAAAAAAGTCAAACATTACAGAAAATAATAAACCAAATTATTAAAAAAAAAAAAAATTAAACCTAATCCCTATGAAAATAAAAAGCCCTCCAAAATAAAAACACCCTCTAATCTAAACTAAACTACCAATAGCCCTTAAAAGGGCCTTTTGTAGGGCATTGCCCTAAGTTAAACAGCTCTTTTACATTTAAAAAAAAACTAACTTCTCCCTAACAGTAAAATCCCCCACCCACCAAACCCCCCCCCCAAAAAAAACTAACACTAAAAAACTAAACTACCTATTGCCAATGGGATTTGAGTAGCTGTCATCCTATTGGCTGATTTCAATTTTTCAGCCAATAGGAATGCAAGGTACTCCATATTTAAACAGGTACCTTGCATTCAATAGTCAGTGTACGGTGGCGTTCGTATGAAGAGAATCCTCCATGATTCAGAGGTCGCCGGTCTTCAGCTCTGCAGTCATCTCCGCTCCGTGCCGGCTTGGTTCTGGATGAAGAAAGATGAGGTTCCCGCTGGGAAGAAGATGCCAGCCACTTGGAAAAAGACTTCACCGCCTTGAACAAGAGTACCTATTTGGGGGTTAGATTTAGGCTTATTTTTTATTTTTTGGGGTTTTTTATTTTTTAGATTAGGGATTTCATGGGCACTTGTAAAAGAGCTGAATGCCCTTTTATGGGCAGTAAAAGTGCTAAATGTCCATACAAATGCCCCTTTAGGGGCAATGGGTAGTTTAGGGTTTTTTAGTGTTAGTTTTTTTTATTTTAATGCCCTACAAAAGGCCCTTTTAAGGGATATTGGTAGTTTAGATTAGATTAGGGGGTGTTTTTATTTTGGGGGGCTTTTTTATTTTCATAGGGATTATGTTCGCCGCGTAAGTCCTTGCACTGAATATGTGATACTGATTTGCGACATATTTGCATATATGTGATGGCAAAACCGGACTAAAAACCTTTTGCAGGCGTCGGCGATGCCGCATATGTAATCTTGCCCTAGGTGTTATATGTATGAGTGGATTGGAGAGTAAGGATAATATTCTTATGCAAAACTATATAATATGGTTCATGTAGACAAAGTACCTGTCCGGTTTACGGGTCTTATATGTGTACCACTACTCCTCCCCAATATCCATATCCACCATCTGAAAAGCAATAAACTGCAAATGTTGCTTTTTCAGTACCTATATGGCCGCAATGTCCTGTATCTTGGTGTTAGAGGAGCTGCTGATGAACTTGCAGACTTGCAGGGACCTTCCGTGCGTAAGTGATTGGAGCCATGAAAAATGTGTGTCCAGGGCTAAAATCCATTGGTATTTTCCTGGCAAGAGTGGAATATTAATCCTGGATAATGCTGCTAAACTGCCCGCATAAAATCAGCTAAGTTGATGTCAATTTTATGGATATACCATGCACATTCCTATCTGTTTTGTTAATAAAACCCCTACGCGTATTGTGAGCCTTGGTGATTACTATCTAGCATTATTCTTTTACGTGATTTTATCTTTGTGAGTAACATTGTGAAAATCTAACTTGCATAATTACTGTGAGCTTCATTAACCTTCTTAGTGATATACAATTACTCAGTCAAATATTTCTTGGTAACTAAAAAGATACACCACTCCTTTTTGTAGGTAATGCATCATTGTATAGCAAGATTTCTTCCTAGACAAAAACACATTATGCATTTACTGTCTTGTGCACTGACACTGTGCAGACCAAAATTGTAGCTTCATATATTGTTTAATATATACAGTATATATATCTATATCTATCTATCTATACGTTGATTGGAGTAGCCGTGTTAGTCCAGAGATTTAGATATCAAAATAACAAGAGTATTGCATTAAGCAATTATACTTTTTTTATTGGACTAACTATACATTTATAAGTTGACAAGCTTTCGGAAGAGTTCCTTCCTTTATCAAGTCTAAAGCAATACTGACCAATTCAATGGAATTTACAAATTATATCTTAAAACACAGAATAGCTAAGAAGACAGTGCAGGGAGAGGAAGAGGTGTCGTAAAAATCATGAGGGGGGCTTAGGTAACAGGCAGACAGTGTCCAGTGTAGGAGAACAGACCAGGGAAAATATATAGCTATACATAGAGCATATACTGAAATTAAGTTATACTGACATAGTATTTTGATATCTATCTATCTATATATATATATATACTGTATATATATACACAAAAATAAAATAGAGAGACACAAGACCCACCAACACTTTGATCCATACTCTGGGAGTGCCTGATTGATACCATCTACTTACTTTATATTGATTGAGGGTACATAAAGTAAGTGCACTTCTGATTGAGTGTGGAATCCTTCTCTCTGGCACCTACTACTAACGTTTTGGACTAAGGACTTTTTGCACCCACCTATTTCTTTATTTAGATAAAAGCTGCATTGATCTAGCTATTTTATGTTATGTTCGTTTATGCTTTTTAAATACAAATTTTATATGCTTGATATGCTTGACATGTACATATATCAATTTTTATGAACACATCTTTTTATCATTGACATTACCATTGATGTGACTAGGGAATAATAGTCACCTGCAATAGTATCCTAAAATACTGGTATACATTTTTATAGATTGAGCGCCATCCCTGATCTTCTTATAATTATATATATATTTACAAATACATAGAATATATTTTGCTATGTGCAGAACATTGGAAGTGAAATATTTACAGTAAATACATAGTTAAAGCCTTTATTAAAAACGAATATTGCATAAATATGATTTTACATGTTTTCATCTACTTAACGGCAAAGAAATCCAATGTATATACAGTATATATATATATATATATATATATATATATATATATATATGTCTATATATATGTGTACATATGTATTTATATGTATATTTGTCTTTTAATACATACATATATACACATATAAATACATATGTACACGTATATAGACATACTGTATATAAACATACATATACATATCTAGAGATGTATATGTATGTGCCTCTGTTTTTTTTTCTAACACCTGAGACCTCCTATCTTTGAGCCCTTATAACTTTTGTGTGCAATATTTTTTGTAATAATTTTTATTAGATGGTGTTATTATGAGTGCAAGTGTACTTTGCAATGTGTTTTTTGACACTTGTAAGTTTCGCAAAACTGTTAGCAAGAGCTCTGAAGTCGCTGTAATGATTCTAGCATAAATCACAATTGCGCTCATGTGATAGTTTCAACTCGAAATATGAGCGGTAATTCCAATAACCGCAAACCCTCGTGATATACCCCTTATCGCTCCGGTGCAAACATTTGCTCTCCACTTGTGATCTGGCCCTTTATTTTTACAGTTTTGTTCATATATATGTTTCTGTTTAAACCCTGCAAAGAGATCAATTAAATACCAGTGGAGCTGTATTTAGCGCTTACACTTGAGAGATAATACAGCTGAAATTAAACTTGTAAAGCATACGGGATAGTGCACGTATTACAAGTTGAAAGTAAAAATTTTGCGCGAGAGCAAATTCTGATTGTAGCACTTGCAACCGCGATATCTTCAATGGGTGAGCAACTTAAAAAAATCACTAGTACAATAAACCCGACACAGCGAAGTACGAAATATTTTACATTCCTATGTTATTCTCATAGGATAAAATGTTCTTTTTATTTATAAATAATAAATTATATATATATATATGATGTTTTTTGCAAAATATATATTTATACCTCTCTCTCTCTCTCTCTCTCTCTCTCTCTCTCTCTCTCTCTCTCTCTATATATATATATATATATAGATGTTTAACATTTTTCTCTAAGTGAAGAACATTGAAATGTAAAATATTAACAGTAAAAAAACAGTGAAAAACACAATTCATATTAATTAAAGGGACAGTCTACAATAGAATTGTTATTGTTTTAAAAGATAGATAATCCCTTTATTACCCATTACCCAGTTTTGCACAACCAACACTGTTATATTAATATATTTTTACCTCTGTGATTACCTTGTATCTAAGCCTCTTCTGACAGCCCCTGATCACATGACTTTGTATTTGTTATCTACTGACTTGCATTTAGTATTGTGTTGTGCTAACTCTTAAATAACTCGCTGGACGTGATCACAGTGTTATCTATATGGCCCACATGAACTAGCAGTGTCTTGTAGTGAAAAGCAAATACAAAAGCATGTGATTAAGAGGCTGTCAATAGAGCCTTTGAAACAGGCAGACATTTAGAGGTTTAAATGTTTTTAATGTTTAAAGTTTTCAGGTAATGGAGTGGAAAGGGCTCCAAAGTATATATACATATGTATATATGACTATACATGTGTTTATATGTGTTTATATGTGTATATACACATGCACACATATGAACACGTAAATACACATGTATACACATATGTATATATAAATACATACACATATTTAGACTGTATATGTATGTGTATATATATATATTTATATATATATATATATATAAAAATATATATGTTTGTGTGTTATAGCTCTTTCCATTCAAACACCTTGTCATATACCATATACCTTTTAATAGTTATAACTTTGTTTTATTAATATGTAAGTGAATATTAGATAGTGTATATACGAGTGTTACACTTTATTTTAATGTTTTTATGTTGTGTTTGGAGCAACGTTTTAATTAGCAACACAACACACAGAAGACCTGGCTCTTTCTAGCAAGCACACAGTAATATTTTAAAGCAAAATTGGTAAGAGTTAGTAGCATTTGGCACCAAATAGTTTAAGACTAGGACCACATCAAGGTCTCTCGCCTCCTGGGACCCTCACCAAGCAGTCACACAATGCATGCTTTCAAACATACATTCTGAGAACCAACCAGGGTGACACAGGCATTTGTAATTTCTATAAGCAGTAGCACATACAAAACACAGAAATGGACTGCACTCTCTACACATGTTGCAGGGGTGTGCAGGGAGGAACATGTATTGTGTTTCTGGACAGCACTATCTATTTGCACTATTTATATTCCTTCCTGCACACCCTGCAGCATGTGTAACTTATAAGTGTCCAGGAACACATGGCTGAGGTGGCATCCCTAGTTACAATAAAACACACAGCCCTGAATAATTACATACAGCTGTGCAGTTTACAGCAACTCAAGCAGTTAGCCCCTGACCGGCCTGGGTGACAAGCCCATAGGGAAAATTACAAAAATGGTTAACGCAGCACATAGAAATCCTGGCTCTCTCTAGCAAGCACACAGTAATATTTAACCCCTTAAGGACCAGCGACGTACCCTGTATGTCGCTGGCCTTTTTTTGGGACTTGATTGTTTTATAGCGCGGTCTTGCCACCAGCGTTGAGACTGCTCTATTCCACAAAGCCTGCTGGAGGGAGGGCATTAATAGCGTGTTCTTGCTAGACTTGTGCTATTATGTCCTGAAAAAACCCTTAACGACCAGTGACATACAGGGTACATTGTGGTCATTAAGGGGTTAAAAGCAAAACTGGGAGATTTAGTAGCATACGGTTTAAGCCCAGGACCAGGTCAAGATCTCTCCCCTCCTGGACCATAACCTGCAACAGCAACACAACGCATGCTTTCAAACAAACAAACTGAGAACCAACTAGGGTGACACAGGCCTTTGAAATTTCACTAAGCATATACAAAACACAGATATGGACTGCACAGTCAGACCGGACTGGGTACACATCCCAAGTCACTGTAACTTTTTTTTCAGTAAGTTAATGTGGGCGCAATATTGCAATATCACGCCCGCACTAACCATAGTACCTCACTTGTAATCTAGCCCAAAGTTAAAGTCAGCTGCAGCGCAACAATGCACTACTGGGAACTATTTGAACACTAAACTCATAAGATACATTTAGAAACATAATGCAGTGACATTTAAAATACTGCAACATGGGGCAAGCTGGCTTTAATTGGGCAATGCCTAACAGACGGAAGAAGCTCCTGAGTGTATTGCCAATGTAAAATTGTGTTGCCAGATATTGATGTGATAAAACATGGATTTCCACCAACTCTTTCACAAAATATGTTATAATTAGTATGTGTTCCTTTAAGATATACTATATATAATATATTTTAGCAGACATGTTACCTAATAATGCAAAACCAGCATGTTAGAATAAAAGGGATACATTGGTATGGAAACTAAATGGATTGTTACTAAACTGATACCCTAGCTATGCAGAATGGCTACTTTATTTAAAAAAAACTTTCAAGCAATTTCAGATGTATTTGCCTAGCATCATTTCTCTTGAGAATGTATTTGATTTATTGTCTTACCATTCACAATAAACAGTATTTGGGAAGTTTGGCAAATTCAGCAACACTCAGCTAGTCGTGCCTTTATTAGCTTTATAGTTATAGGTCCTGATTGCATTCCGTGGTAATACTTTGTACGGTTAAATTCTGGATTTCCATTTTCTGTCTTCCCCATAATATATTAAATATACTTTAAAAGCTCAAAATAGAAACATGTTCTTTGTAGAATAATTTCAGAATTGCTTTTGTTGAGGGGGATTCCCTCTTATTTACTGTGAGTTGGAAAAACTTTATGATCATAACTGGAAAGTAAGATTCCCAGACAGTTTTATTTTGAGACTTGAAAATGTGTTTACCCCCAAACTTTCTATATTAAGAACATTAACAAGTAAAATCAGTATATCTTATCCCATTGCATCATGAAATCTGGCGTTCTTCAGGCTTTTTTGTTCTCTATCAGTAAAGCAATAGCAGGAATAAACCCTTAAAGCGACACTTAACATAAATTGTTTCTTTCATGATTCAGATAGACCATGCAATTTTAGGCAACTTTCTAATTTACTCCTATTATCAATTTTTCTTCGTTCTCTTGCTATCTTTATTTGAAAAAGAAGGCATCTAAGCTAAGGAGCCAGAACACTGGACAGCACTTGTTTATTGGTGGGTGAATTTATCCACCAATCAACAAGAATAGCCCAGGTTGTTCACCAAAAATGGCCCAGCTTCTAAACTTACATTCTTGCTTTTCAAATAAAAATACCAAGAGAATGAAGAAAATTTGATTATAGGAGTAAATTAGAAAGTTGCTTAAAATTGCATGCTCTATCTGAATCACGAAAAAAAAAAATTGGGTTCAGTGTCCATTTAAAGGGATATGAAACCCAAAAATGTTGTTTTGTGATTCAGACAGAACATACCATTGTATAACATTTTCCAATTTACTTCTATTTTCACATTTGCTTAGTTTCCATGACATTCTTTGTTGAAAAGATACCTAGGTAGGCATCATTAGCACTACATGACAGGAAATAGTGGTGTCACCTAATGCTCTTGCATTCCTGCAAAACTGCTACTATATAGTGCTCCAGAAAGGGGCTGGATTCTAAGCATAAGTACCAAGAGAACAAAGACAAATTGATAACAGAACTAAATTATAAAGTTGTTTAAAATCACATGCTTTATCTGAATCATGAAATACATTTTTAATATCCCTTTAAACAACCTGTCTTTCATGGAATGTCATGTTGGCTGACTTAAAGCCAAATAGGGGTGTTGGCCTTAAATATTGTGAAACCTTGAAAAATTGGAATTGTAGCCAAAGCTCATTTTTGATAAATCATGAGCTCACATGCTTTTAATATTGAATAACAACAAAAACTTGAGTTGGAGTCTCCCTCTTATATTTTCAATTATAAAATGACAGGTCTATCTATCCACTTAGCATTTATCTGTCTGGTTATAAGTCTGTTTATCTATCTATCTATCTATCTATCTATTTATATATCAGTCTATCTATCTGTTGGTCTATCTAAAAAAAACAGGAAACTAGTGGTTTGGTGGACATGGTTTTATGGCAGACAGTGTTATTTACCTTTTATTTGTAAACCACACACACATATATATACAGTATACTGTATATAATGCAACAAAAATAATAGTTGTTCCTATAATCTTTGCATTTATTTGAAATGAACTGCCCCTTTAAGGGATAATTGAACAAACAAATGCTCATGACAAAAATATTGATTCATTGGTGCAGTTCAAAAAATGATAGATGCAGGATTTAGATGTAACTTGCAAATGGTACAGTTTGATTAAGTAGTCACAAACACATTGGGCTTGATACATCCTGACAGCCAGTGACCACTGCTCCCCAAATTATTTTTCTTTTGCACTATCCCCACTGACTAGTTCTAGAATGATGGGTGTCTATGAGGAGGTAAAAGGAAGCAGATAAACACTATTTTAATAGAAAAAAACTCAAGTGGTTGGGGATGGGTTAGAAGATGAGGGTTTATGATATATCGACATATAAAGAAAATATACTACTACAGTAGCAGCCAGGGTGCTGAACCAAAAATGGGCAGGCTCCTATGCTTACATTTCTGCTTTTTCAAATAAAGATACCAATAGAATAAAAAAAAATTGATAATAGTAGTAAATTAGAATGTAGCTTAAAATTGCATGCTCTATCTGAATCATGAAAGAAAAAATGTGGGTTCAGTGTCCCTTTAAGGTTACCAGCAATTTGACACTCTAAAAGCCAAACATATATGAATATCCAAAAGAGACAATTGTGAATTGTTTCAGAAAAATCATAAATACACATGTGACTTGGTAATGTACAGATATGTTGCTGATGTTGCTGTATATGATTCGACCATTAAAGGACCAGTCAAAACAGTAGATTTGCATAATCAACAAATGCAAGATAACAAGACAATGAAAAAAGAAGGAAATTATACCATACAACACCGTGCGCTATAAGGTCATTGGATAATATTCAAAAGGTTATCTTCGTACCACAAAGAAAATGGAGAGAAACTTTCATAGTGTTAAACCATATGAGAATATCCCTTTAAGCACAATGGGAAAACTACTCACATGATTTTGAGCTACTATAGCTCTAAGTGATGTGCTCAGTACAACTGGATCCAAGACTGTATTTGTTGGGGGGATAAGAAATGCAGTAGACCCCTTGTAGATCAGAGTTGTTAAATCATCTTGCCTGAGCGAAGAACTTTAGATCATCAGGCCCCTAGGAAGTTTGTTCTCTTTTTGAGTCCTCTCAATCAACAATCTTTAGGCATGTTCAGTAGATGCAAACAGACGGAAAAATAAGTGAAGACATACTCAGCAGTGATCTGGTACTAGAGGTTTTTGGAAGTTGTAGTCCCAGATATTGGTATGTATGGTACTGTAGCCTGGAGTGCAGTGAGTGCCTCTGTGTAAAAGTTGGTGACTCAAAAAATTTAAATATAAAAAGACTGTGCACTTTTTGTTAATGGAAGTAAATTGGAAAGTTGTTTAAAATTGCATGCTCTATCTAAATCATGAAAGTTTAATTTTGACTTGAGTGTCCCTTTAATACAATAACCAGATACAATATTATGACAATTCTTTTAAGCACCTCACTAGCTTCTCCTCTGATTTGCTTGCATGGAGGGGGGCCAAATCGAATTACTTTGACAGGTAGATATGTGGACTCTCCTAAAAATGCCTAAAGTGTAGGCGGGAGTAGAAAAAAAAAGCTTTTCTTCATGTGCAATAATAAAAACCGTGATCTATAGGGAACCGGTCGGGACTTTTTTATTCAATAAAATTTGGGACTTTCTCAGTGTTCCGGGACATATGTAACCCAATGTGGGTTGCATGGCACATGCAGAGTACTGCAGTGTAGCAGAGTATGCATTTTTCATTTTTATCCCAACTGGTATTAGGAGCAGACCACAGTGGTTCTTTGTGACATCATTAGTGATGTGATTGATTATGTCACTTGGACATGCTGGGTGGTATTAATACAAGACCTGAGAGAAAGATTTATGTAAACTGCACTGTATCTTCTGTCTGACAGATGCACAATCACCACTTTAACCCTCTGTCCTTCCACTGAACATCTGGAGTCGGGACATAGTAGCACATTTATCATTTGACTAGAAGCTCTAATCTCCCCAATGTGTTTGCACTTAAAGCACTTTTAAACAATAATCAGCAGTTGATAAGTTAGAGCTATAATTACAAAAATAATGGTCTTCTGTTTTTTAAACCTGAAAGAATAAGCTGACCCTAAGCATTACTAGGAAGTACATGAATAGCCAATAAATAATAAGCTGACCCTAAGTATTACTAGGAAGTACATAAATAGCCAATAAATAATAAGCTGACCCTAAGCATGACTAGGAAGTACATAAATAGCCAATAAAGAATGAGCTGGCCCTAAGCATGACTAGGAAGTACATAAATAGCCAATAAAGAATGAGCTGGCCCTAAGCATGACTAGGAAGTACATAAATAGCCAATAAACAATGAGCTGGCCCTAAGCATTACTAGGAAGTACATAAATAGCCAATAAACAATGAGCTGGCCCTAAGCATTACTAGGAAGTACATAAATAGCCAATAAACAATGAGCTGGCCCTAAGCATTACTAGGAAGTACATAAATAGCCAATAAAGAATGAGCTGGCCCTACGCATTACTAGGAAGTACATAAATAGCCAATAAAGAATGAGCTGGCCCTATGCATTACTAGGAAGTACATAAATAGCCAATAAAGAATGAGCTGACCCTAAGCATGACTAGGAAGTACATAAATAGCCAATAAAGAATGAGCTGGCCCTAAGCATGACTAGGAAGTACATAAATAGCCAATAAACAATGAGCTGGCCCTAAGCATTACTAGGAAGTACATGAATAGCCAATAAATAATGAGCTGACCCTAAGCATTACTAGGAAGTACATGATTAGCCAATAAAGAATGAGCTGGCCCTAAGCATTACTAGGAAGTACATAAATAGCCAATAAAGAATGAGCTGGCCCTAAGCATTACTAGGAAGTACATAAATAGCCAATAAAGAATGAGCTGGCCCTAAGCATTACTAGGAAGTACATAAATAGCCAATAAAGAATGAGCTGGCCCTAAGCATTACTAGGAAGTACATAAATAGCCAATAAATAATAAGCTGGCCCTAAGCATTAATAGGAAGTACATAAATAGCCAATAAATAATGAGCTGGCCCTAAGCATTAATAGGAAGTACATAAATAGCCAATAAAGAATGAGCTGGCCCTAAGCATTACTAGGAAGTACATAAATAGCCAATAAAGAATGAGCTGGCCCTAAGCATTAATAGGAAGTACATAAATAGCCAATAAAGAATGAGCTGACCCTAAGCATGACTAGGAAGTACATAAATAGCCAATAAATAATAAGCTGGCCCTAAGCATTAATAGGAAGTACATAAATAGCCAATAAAGAATGAGCTGACCCTAAGCATTACTAGGAAGTACATAAATAGCCAATAAATAATAAGCCGGCCCTAAGCATTAATAGGAAGTACATAAATAGCCAATAAAGAATGAGCTGACCCTAAGCATTACTAGGAAGTACATAAATAGCCAATAAAGAATGAGCTGACCCTAAGCATGACTAGGAAGTACATAAATAGCCAATAAAGAATGAGCTGGCCCTAAGCATGACTAGGAAGTACATAAATAGCCAATAAACAATGAGCTGGCCCTAAGCATTACTAGGAAGTACATGAATAGCCAATAAATAATGAGCTGACCCTAAGCATTACTAGGAAGTACATGATTAGCCAATAAAGAATGAGCTGGCCCTAAGCATTAATAGGAAGTACATAAATAGCCAATAAAGAATGAGCTGGCCCTAAGCATTACTAGGAAGTACATAAATAGCCAATAAAGAATGAGCTGGCCCTAAGCATTACTAGGAAGTACATAAATAGCCAATAAAGAATGAGCTGGCCCTAAGCATTACTAGGAAGTACATAAATAGCCAATAAAGAATGAGCTGGCCCTAAGCATTACTAGGAAGTACATAAATAGCCAATAAATAATAAGCTGGCCCTAAGCATTAATAGGAAGTACATAAATAGCCAATAAATAATGAGCTGGCCCTAAGCATTAATAGGAAGTACATAAATAGCCAATAAAGAATGAGCTGGCCCTAAGCATTACTAGGAAGTACATAAATAGCCAATAAAGAATGAGCTGGCCCTAAGCATTAATAGGAAGTACATAAATAGCCAATAAAGAATGAGCTGACCCTAAGCATGACTAGGAAGTACATAAATAGCCAATAAATAATAAGCTGGCCCTAAGCATTAATAGGAAGTACATAAATAGCCAATAAAGAATGAGCTGACCCTAAGCATTACTAGGAAGTACATAAATAGCCAATAAATAATAAGCCGGCCCTAAGCATTAATAGGAAGTACATAAATAGCCAATAAAGAATGAGCTGACCCTAAGCATTACTAGGAAGTACATAAATAGCCAATAAAGAATGAGCTGACCCTAAGCATTACTAGGAAGTACATAAATAGCCAATAAATAATAAGCTGACCCTAAGCATTAATAGGAAGTACATAAATAGCCAATAAATAATAAGCTGACCCTAAGCATGACTAGGAAGTACATAAATAGCCAATAAACAATGAGCTGACCCTACTCATTACTAGGAAGTACATAAATAGCCAATAAAGAATGAGCTGACCCTAAGCATTAATAGGAAGTACATAAATAGCCAATAAATAATAAGCTGACCCTAAGCATGACTAGGAAGTATATAAATAGCCAATAAAGAATGAGCTGACCCTACGCATTACTAGGAAGTACATAAATAGCCAATAAATAATAAGCTGGCCTTGAGCATTACTAGGAAGTACATAAATAGCCAATAAAGAATGAGCTGGCCCTAAGCATTACTAGGAAGTACATAAATAGCCAATAAAGAATGAGCTGACCATAAGCATTAATAGGAAGTACATAAATAGCCAATAAAGAATGAGCTGACCCTAAGCATTACTAGGAAGTACATAAATAGCCAATAAAGAATGAGCTGGCCCTAAGCATTAATAGGAAGTACATAAATAGCCAATAAAGAATGAGCTGACCCTAAGCATTACTAGGAAGTACTTAAATAGCCAATAAATAATACGCTGACCCTAAGCATTAATAGGAAGTACATAAATAGCCAATACAGAATAAGCTGGCCCTAAGCATTAATAGGAAGTACATAAATAGCCAATAAACAATGAGCTGACCCTAAGCATGACTAGGAAGTACATAAATAGCCAATAAACAATGAGCTGACCCTAAGCATTACTAGGAAGCACATAAATAGCCAATAAGCATTAGAAGCAGTGCATAAAATATACTACAGTATTAGTTTCAATTTAAAGGCATACAGCATTCTTGAGGGCAAACAAAATCCATGCCACGTTAAAGGGACATGAAACCCAATTTTTTTCTTTCATGATTTAGAAAGAGCATGCAATTTTAAACAACTTTCTAATTTACATCTATTATCTAATTTGCCTTGTTCTCTTGATACACTTTGCTGAACAGCATACCTAGATAGGCTCTGTAGCTGCTGATTGGTTGCTGCACATAGATGCCTCGTGTGATTGGCTCACCCATATGAATTGCAATTTCTTCAACAAAGGATATCTAAAGAATGAAACAAATTAGATAATAGAAGTAAACTGGAATGTTGTTTAAAATTGTATTCTCTACTTCAATCATGAAAGACATTTTTTGGGTTTAGTGTCCCTTTAAAGCTGTTCTGATTTATAAATGGTAGACATTTTAGTTCAAAGTCTCTTTAACCTTTTTGCTGCTAAAAAGGACTAGTTGTTCTCTTTGGCATCCAGGGAGTTAAGGATTTTCACTGCACATATATTGGTATTGGTTGCTTTGGGTGTTGATGAGCTAAAGCAAACAAGTGAGTGAACTATAATTCAATTTTTACTTGTGTAATTGATTTATAGATTTATGTTTTGTAGTAATAAGTATTAATTAAAGTCCCAAGACCCAAATACACACAAAATCATCTACTCCCTATTAGCGTCACCTTAAATTTAAACTGCATTAACATAACATTTTGCACACAAAATAAAAAATAAAAATTTAAGATATTTAACAGCCACTCTCATATGCATGATAGAAATGTTTTGAGTAATATGTCCCTTTAATTATAATGCCCCTTTACGCATTTGAAAATATCACTTTTAAAGGGAAGGTTACTAAACATTGATATAAAATACAGTGTGTCATTACTAGCATTGCAAATGAACAGTTGTAATAGAAACTAATAATATACACTAATTTTAGTAATTTTATTGTCTATACTTCAAGTTAGAAGTTGTAGATAAACTGTAAGTAAGCACTCCACCCCACCTATACATTTTCTCCTCTTGTGATTCATAGCAAGCCATGTATTAATCTGATTAATAACACCCTTTGTCATCTGAACACAAGAGTAGGACAATTCACTTAGGAATCGGAGGGTGGGGGGATGAGCTAAATCTGCTTGCCATGAAACATATTGTGAGCGCCTGGCCTTAAAGTAGTTGAAAATAATTTAATTTAATCTCGGTAAAAAAGAAAAAAAAAAAGACATTGCGTATTTTCTTGCTGGTACTATTTGTGGCAGCTGGATTTGTTTTTTGACATTTAAAAGACTTCTGTAAAATGAATAACACAAGTGAAGCAGAACAAATTACATTTAATGGTAGAAAATGAGCTACTGGGTGAAGGGATATGAAGGGATAGAAACACTGACCATTAATTATTAATCATGCACATTCCTGGAAGACCAAGGATGTGTGAAATGTTTTCTCAGTTTATTTTTCACCCTCAGTAACCACCCCTGAATTTTCAACATTATTGTAAACATGGAGGTGGGTTATTATAATATTATCATTATTCCACATCAGTTTCAACATTTCGGGAACTTATGGTTATTATCCCTCAGGTTTTTGTGGGCGGGGCCATGCAGGGAGGGGCAGGGTCACTGTTGGTGAGAAGCGGGCCAAGCCTCTAACTCATAAAAATGCAGCTGGATCAGAGGCGGTTGGCTTGTGAACCTTGTCTGATTGTAGAATTAGACATTTGCCCCTAATTCATATGAAACAGAAAGAACATATAGACCAGGGCAAGATCTTAATACTTAAAGGGATATGAAACCCATATTGTTTCTTTCATGATTCAGGTAGAGCAGCAATTTATTATCTTTTGTTGAAAAGCAAGGGACATATGTGTAGGAACCGACCCATTTCTTGAGCACTCCAAGAATTGTATCCATTTGCTAGAGAACTAGATGGCCGCGCTATTTCCTGCCATTGTTGTGTTCTAGACACCTACCTAAGTATCTCCTCAACACAAAATATCACAGAAACTAAATTTTTAAAATGGAAGTAAATTTGAAAAACAAAAATTAAATGATATGCTCTGTCTGAAAATATTTATTTTTTGGGGTTTCATATCCCTTTAAAGTAAAATTAGTAATTAAAAGGGACATTAAACCCAAGTGTTTCTTTCATGATTCAGATATAGCCTTAGATATGTGCATTCGATCCTTCATTCCCTTCAGATATTTTCGGAGCTGGATTGATTGCTTTTAAAGATCCCCACCAGATCTGTGCAAATCCAGATTTTAGAGTGGGGATCTTTTACAGGAATCAATCCAGCTATGAAAATATCCGAAGGGAATGAGGGGCTCCTTACTGCCGTACTTGGACCCTCACGAATGCACATATCTATATACCATGCAATTTTACCTTTTATACCTGCTTATTTTTGTGTTCCTTTCGTTGATCTAATGATAGAATGAATAAATATGTGTATATAATATTGTTACAAACATCGCTGAGCACACTGCTGGGCCTTTATACTATCCAAGACATGCACGCTCCTCAACCTAATGACAACCCAGAGGGCTCATTTATACTTCACCTAGTTAAAGGGATATGAAACCCACATGTTTTCTTTTGTGATTCAGATAGAACATTTAGCCACCAATCAGCAAGTGCTACTCAGGTGCTGAACTAAAAATAGAAAATTTGAAAATAGGAGTAAATTAGAAAGTTGCTTAAAATTGCATGCTCTATCTGAATCATGAAAGAAAAAGTTTAGGTTTCATATCCCTTTAACCGTTTCAGTGACATACAAATGAATAGCCGTTAGTTAATATTGGCTAGTATTGCTACATATTACAAAACAACAGGACAACTGGAAGGAAAAAGAGGGAAGTTAAAGTGATGGTAAACTTGACATGTTTTAAAATCAGGTCCAGAATCTAATCAATATTTTAGATGGTCTTTAATTGATCACTTCCAATGATGAATTAATTTAGCCGTGCCGTTCCAATACCCCCCCCCTCTGTCCGCCCACTTTAAAACTCATATTTTTCTGCACATTACCAATAGAACATTTTACAGAGATACTAGTTTATATGATGTATAATTCTTTTTGCATGTTTCATTCAACCATTATTAATTAGCAAAGTCTTCTGGGATTTGCTGTACTGCATACATATTTAAATACCATTTCTTTGTTGTTTTATTAAATTAACAGGTTTGTTTCACAGTGAAACAATCAAGAATAGACTAATATTTAACTTATAATAAAACTGAAAGATTTTATAATCTGGTGCAAAGTGTTTAGAGTTATGGTAAAATTAGCCTTGGGGTTTATGTATATTTTTATATATATTTTTGATAAAACTTAGAGCTACTGATATGATTGTGTTTTGCTATTTGGACTTTTTTTGTCTGGTTAACAAAATTTTGATACCCACTGAAGTACATGTTTCATGTGATTTATAAGCAACGTGACAGATGATGTCACAACATTAATTAATTATGCAAATTAGCACAGACAATATTTAACTCAAATAATGTTAATGACCCAATACACTTACCAGTCAAAACTGTACCACAACTTAGTGAATTGAACAGATTATGGGGCCAAATTATCAAGCTCTGAATGGAGCTTGATGCCCCTGTTTCCGTGCAAGCCTTTAGGCTCGCCGCAAACAGTAGTTATGAAGCAGCGGTCTAAAGACCACTGCTCCATAACTTGTCCGCTACCTCTGAGGCTGCGGTCTTCAATCTGCCCGATCCTATACGATCGGGCTGATTGACACCCCCTGCTAGTGGCCAATGATAAATGCTGACAGCGTATGCTGTCGGCATTCAGCGATGTGCGGCAGACATGATACGCTACATCATATCATGTCCGCTCGCACTTTGATAAATTGACCTCTATATATCTATCAGGTGACTATTAAACATCTCTTTTGGTAATAGAAGAAACATTTACAGTTCTTTAACACTGGAACAAGTGAGTGGGGAAGTTCCTTGGCCACATGAAGGATTTATGGTACATTTATAATTAAAATCACATTATTGAATACTCTTGTATTGCAACACACAAGATGTGGTCATGGAGTGTCTCAGAAAATTGGAAATTATATGGAAAGTTGTGTAAGTCCTTATTACAAGTAAATGTGGCTAGACCTTACCCTTCAAAAATTTTGGAAATCACCATAATGATAAAGTGTTATGCAATAAATGGAAATATATAATGTGCAATAAATTTCATAGCGTACAACTGCCAAAATTGTTTTTTTTATTTGTGATAATAACATCTATGAAAATGGACACAGTACAGTCTTTCAGAATCAGTACGAGTTTTAAAATTTGGACAATTAATAAGCTATCAATTTGCCAAGTTTCTAGTGCAAACGTTTGGCCTCTTGGCATTCTGGGTAACTAGAAGTTAGGAAGAAAAACCATGTTTATACAATTTAACTAGCTTTATTTAAACCTAATTAGAAATATGACAGACAATTGACGTGTATTTCTTCCACAGTCGCATTTAATCCCAGACTAATGTTATTTGTAATGGGGAAAAAAAAGAGTTGAATTATAACAGTGCAAAGAGTGTAAGGGAATCTAGTTCAAACCTAACCATAATATAAAAACCTTAGGATAATATAACACTATAGTGAATGTTAGCAATATAATATCTTATACACCTGGGTCTTAAAATTATCCTGCTTCTTATTTGTGCATTCTCAACGGTGACACTGCTCACTGACATTTTTATAAAATTAGAAAAGCAGATTTACTGCTCTACGGAAGTCCATAACACATTTTAATAAAGCTGTAAATGTTATCATAATGAAGCGCTGTGGGGTAGATTTATTAAGCTGCATACACAGCTTTTCCAGCTATGTGCAGCAAGTTCGCATAAGCGAGTCTACTGGTACATATTTAAAAAGCAGAAACTGTCTCTCCGTCACCTCAGAAGTGGCAAGATCAATCACCCGACATTCGCTTGTTTGGGGTTATTGACATGAAATATTGCAAGTGGCGATTGCAGGCGAACAGGTTCACTAGTTGCAAACCTGTCTACCTCCAGGTATGGTAAAGTTACCTCTGTGAAATAAAGTAATAGAATCTATCTATCTATCTATCTATCTATCTATCTATCTATCTATCTATAGAAAGCAACAATGTATGCCGATACTCTTAGCATAAGAGACTAAGTATCTTATGTACATTTTTGAGTAAGTAAAAAGTCCCTTTTTAAAAGGAGTCCTTTAACAAGTATAATCGTTGTGGTGACCTGTATAAATCAGGTATTGTGCAAAGGGCTCCAAATAACTGTTTCCTTAGTCCCAAATGAGTAAAGTACTTATCTTGTTTTCTCCAGCGGGTAATGCTATTGTTAATGCTGAGTGAATACACTGCGTATCTGTTGCCTCCTCCTGTGTGTGGAGCTGAAAGAAGATCCGGACAACTTCTAAGGGTGAGATTCGCAAGGCAAGGAAGCCTCCCAAGACTCTCCTACAGGAAATGTTCCAGGGTAAAACCAACTTCTTAGTGCTGCTCCTAGTAGCTTGTCTGTGCTGTCTCAGCTCCACCACAATGAGTATGGTAATTCCTTGTCTGCTCCGAGGTTCTGACGTTAGTGGGTCAATATGCCTGTGATAGGCTCAGGAGGAGGGTGTGTGTGATCTGTAATCTGCAAGTGATTTGCAGGTAGCGTCTGCTGTATTGGAGAATGCCAGGGGGTCTGGTGGCTCAAGCGGTATTTCCGTCCGCTATAAAAGGCAATTATTCGGGACAAAGAAAGCTATAGAAGACCCGTTCTTGATAAACAAAGAAAGTTCTTATTTATTCAGAGGTGTGATATCAGGTACATACAAAAGAACACCTGACGCGTTTCACGCATGAGCACATGCGCTTCATCAGAGGTTATCTATCCATAGCAAATATCAGCAATTTAGCATATTTTTATCATGATATTTCTATATAATGTGTTGAAATGAGCAAAGCACTGTGATTAGAAATATCTTTAAAGGGACATTTTTATATATACAATATATATATATATATATATATACAGTATAAATATATATATATATATGGATAACAAATATCAGCTGTTAAAAACAACAGGATTTTATCATGATATTTCTATATTATGTGTTGAAAAGGCTAGTGTAGAGCATATTTGTGCTTGAAACGTCTTAAGGGTTATGCTGCCTGATCGAGACAGGAATCTGGTGCTGGGAGTGAGTGTGCAACATTGATGCTAATGTTGGGGTGGCGATTCCTTACCTTATATAAATGCATAGATACCTTGATCACTCCCTCTTTTGTTCCTGACTGTTCAAGAGAATTTTTTTCCCACCCAATCCCTCCCCTCTCTTTTCTGTGGTTAATGTTTAATATTGTTTACAGGTGGGGGCGGCACTGAGGAAGCGGCAACCATTAGGATGGCTTTAGGACTTTGGCGGGAGCATGTCTACTCAGGCTAGCTGATTGTAAGACAAAAGTGTTAAATTTTTTGCTTCCCTTCATTGATGTTTGTTGATGCTTCTTACATCATGAGGGCCCTTGAGGTTTGGAAGCTTGGTATAGTGATAGAATATTGCCAACTGGCGTGGCGGGGTCATGGCCTAATAATTTTTCTGGCTTCCGTAAGTGTGTGGTCGAGCTAATGGGAGGGGCATGTTGCAAGTCGCACCTTGTAATGCCTCTCCCTATGGTCCTGCTGACCTAGAAATCCCTGTCGCATGATGCCAACCCCTGAAGGGCAATGCTCGGCAGAAGCATTGCAGCTCTCGACTTGTGGCCGTTGACCTCAAAAAGTTTGTTGTAAATATTAAGTTATTTATATATGTTAGGACTTCAGATGGCGCCACCTAGAGTTAAGCTTTAAGCTTCAAGAAAAGTTTTGTAATGTGTTGCTGGTTATTTAATAAACCCGACCTTGCTCCATGGTCTTTTACCTCCAACAGTTGTCCGTCTGTTTATTGGGGTAAGGTGGGAGGGAAGTAATGGCGATTTAACCCTTAAGATCTGCATACAAAATAAATATTTTAAAATCTTAAAATATTTTAATACTCTCATTAACACAAGCAGTCTTTCTTTCTTGTTAACGTTTGATTGGGAGTTTAAACTCTGGCATTAACATAACATTATTTTTCCATTGATTTTCCTATTTGTTTTTATATGTAAAAAATGTGTGTTTGAACATGTGATTTGTTTGTAGCGCAGATCCGGGCCCCCTGCTGGGGCGCAATAAGGCGGCTGCCTAGTTTGTCTTATTCAAGCGCCGGCACTGACAGTGAACTGTGCTGTGCGCATACATTTTTCACACTATATTTGCCAATGCCGGCAGCCAGCAGATCCGGCGCCCCCTGCTGGGGCACCATAAGGCGGCTGCATATATTGCCTTATTCAAGCGCCGGCACTGTTGTAGCGTGTGTGTAGCCTGTGTATTATGAGCGTGTTAAATGCATGTGCACTCTGACTTCCACTTATGTATAAACATATTACAGGTAACAGGATCAGGACACTGCTACAAGCACTCGCTTCAGGCAACACCACTCTAATGCAGACCAATATCTAGGACTACAATTCCCACAATCCTCCCATACCAAATACTGCTACTGAGCATGTCTTTACTTTTATAATTAAACCTTTATATTGTAGCAACCACCTCTCCTTTTTTGCACAAAAAGAACAAAACGATTTATCAAATGTAGCTAGACATCGCTGCAGGCGGACTGCATCTTTTAGGTGGTGGAGAGGTTAAGGAGCAGCGGTCGTTCTTAAAGGGACAGTTAACACCAGAATTTTTGTTGTTTTAGAAGATAGATAATCCCTTTATTACCCATTGCCCAGTTTTGCATAACCAACAGTTATATTAATATACTTTTTACCTCTGTGATTAACTTGTATCTAAGCATCTTCTGACAGCCCCCTGATCACATGACATTGTATTTATTATCTATTGAATTGCATTTTAGCCAATTAGTGCAGTGTCTGCCACAATCCACTGGCATGATCACAATGTTATCTATATGGCCTACATGAACTAGCTCTCCCCTGTTGGGAAAAGCAAATAAACAAGCATTTAATAAGAGGCGGCCTTCAAGGGCTTAGAAATGATCATATGAGCCTTTCTAGGTTTAACTTTTGACTAAAAATACCAAGAGAACAAAGCAAAATTGGTGATAAAAGTAAATTGGAAAGTTGTTTAAAATTACATGCCCTATTTGAAAAATGAAAGTTTTTTTTTGGACTTGACTGTCCCTTTAACTTTCATTTTAGACGAGCCTAAAACAATGGTTCTTCAATGCAGTATCCGCCAATGAAGCCAATGTATCTGCATACCAAGTTTATTATGACTGAAGCAGTAGTTTCCCGCTGTAGGTTTGGTTTTCAACACTAAGATAAATTGAAAAGTATATTTTGTGCAATACTGGTGTTTAAAAATTACTTCAAATGTTCAGCATTTCACTGCTGGAAGCTAGATAGCGATTGGTGACTGCACATAGGTCAGATGTGTTCAGCTAGCTCCCAGTTGTGCACTGTTGCTCCTGAGCCTACTCTTCAAAAAAGCATTCCAAGAGAAAGAAGCAAATTTGATCATTTGAAAGTTTTAAAATTTTCATGTCTTGTCTGAATCCTGTATGTTTAAAGGACCTCTCAATGCAGTTGAATTGTATAATTAACAAGTGCATAATAAAAATACAATGCAATAACACCTACTCTGAATCTCAAATAAACAGTAGATTATTTTCTGACAAATTTATCTTTTCTCCCATTTTCCGTCCCCCTGTAACATGTGACAGCTATCAGCCAATCACAGACTAGTATACATATACCGTGTGAGCTTGTTCACATGCTCAGTAGGATCTTGTTCCCAAGAATTGTGAATATAAAAAGACTGTGCTAAATTTGGCAATGGAAGTAAATTGTAAAGTGCCTTAAAACTACTGCTCTAGCTGAATAATAAACGTTTATTTTGACTTGAGTGTGCCTTTAATTTCAAGTTTACTGTCCCTTTAAACTGCATACAAGACACGGAAATGGACTGTATTCTGAAACTGGACTGGGCACACATCCTAGGTCACTGCAAATACTCACAGACAGCTGTATAGCTTCCAGCAACTCATGCAGTTAACCCCTGACCCGCCTGGGCGCCAAGCTGGTCAGGGGTTAACTGCTTGAGTTGCTGGAAGCTGGAACATCTGACTAAATTTTTGGCCTGGATCCAAAATTCTGAACAAGTTTTTCAAGGCACTAAAATGTAAGAATATTATTCCCAATAAGCAAATGAGCACAATCTGCAGCCAACTTTTTTTTCTTTTTTTTTTTAATATGCTCAGGACTGGTAACGGTAATTACCAGTAACTGCAATAGATGATTCCTTTCATCTGCCATGGAAGCAGCTGGGTTTTTTTTTCTTTGCTTGGATAACACTTTACAATGTAGCAGCTGCTTCTCAATGCAAGAGTAAGTCCTAAGCATTGTGTCACCTGCATTTTTGCCATTGGACTTTATTTTTTATCTATTTTTGTTTTGGCCAAGAGGCCAACTCCTTTTCAACCACACAAAAAACAAGAAATTTGAAAGTATATAAAATAATACAAAAAATGCCTTCTTTCTTCTATAAGATACGACGAGTCCACGGATTCATCCTTTACTTGTGGGATATTATCCTCCTGCTAACAGGAAGTGGCAAAGAGCACCACAGCAGAGCTGTCTATATAGCTCCTCCCTTAGCTCCACCCCCAGTCATTCTCTTTGCCTACTCTAAGTACTAGAAAGGGTAAAGTGAAAGAGGTGATAAAATGTTAGTTTTTATTTTCTTCAAGTAAGAATTTTTTATTTTAAATGGTACCGGTGTGTACTATTTACTCTCAGGCAGCAGATGGATGAAGACTTCTGCCTGGAGGCTGATGATCTTAGCATTTGTCACTAAGATCCAGAGCAGTTCCCGTATGGAGCTTGATGCCCTGTGTTATGGACCGCTGCTCCATAACCTGTCCGCCTGCTCTGAGGCGGCGGACAGACATTGCTGAAAATCAACCCGGGTTGATTGACACCCCCTGCTAGCGGCCCATTGAACGCGAATCTGTAGAGGGCAGCGTTGCATGGGGTGGCATTTATTGACGTGCGGCGGACATGGTTCGCTATAGCGGATCATGTCCGTCCGCACAATGATAAATAGACCCCTATGAGTAGCGCACTAACTGCTGCGTGCAAGCTAAAAGGGGTTATCTCGGCTGTTTGCGTGCGTCTGGTTTTTCGCTCGTATAACAAATTGAAAATAAACACAATCTCTTAAACGCAATTGAAGTTAACGCGTGTGTGAAACACGCGACCTCCAAGCTCTGGTTAACTGTTTTGCAAAACAGAAATGTGTTACAGAACAGGGGTTAGGTTTCCCCCCACATTTTTTTGCTACATTGACTTCTATGGGGGAATACTTTATTTTGCATTCGATATTCTAAGTTCGGCTTTTTATGCATATTGGGTTAGCGCGCAAGCAAAAACAATTTACTTTCAACTTGTAATATGAGTGCTACCTGACGCACGCAAAAAGCTTAGTTGTAGCGCAGTCAACGCTCCACTTGTAATATGGCACTAAATGGGCATGGTTGGATTTATGGAATATTAAAATGCATATTTTTTATTTTTTGGGACATTTTAAAATATAGTGCATTTATTTATTTGTCCTACTCAACCAATGGATACATTTTCTCTACAAATGAGCTGTTCACAAACGTGTTTCTTCTTAGTTTCAACATTAAACAACTTTTACTTAAAGGAATATTAGTATATATGCAGTATTTTTCTGTTTGCTGTATGCAAAAGAGGGCATTTTAATATATGTATTAAAGGGCTTTTTTTACTGTTCCTAGAGGCTTGCCTTTCTCAACCAGTAGAGAGGCAGGAATTGTTAATATGGAAATATGTCTCTACGGAAGAGTAGTTCACAAATATATATTTTTTGTTAGCTTCAGTATCCATTTAAAATACTATTTTTAATGTTGAAGCCCTTGAAAGTGCTGCAGCATAGCTGTAAAAAGCTGACTAGAAAATATCACCTGGACATCTCTATGTAATAAATTAAGATATTTTACCTCAAAATGACCCCTGTAGCCACATCCCATTGTAAAGGGATTTTCAGCAGCTAATCAGGAAACTAGTCCCAGTACTTGCAGGGGAGTGTGCATCTGGCATGTGCAGGCACAGTCATGTTATTTCCCTCCTCATTTAAAAGAATATTACTATGAAATCTCACAAGATTTCAGTGATATCTCATGAGATTACAGTAAAGCAAACTGTGATTTCAGCACTAATAAAGCTGATTGGCTGTTTTATTTTATTTTTTCCACATGCAGCTATTAGTACCAGAAGAATAAATGTTTACAAAGTACTTGCTATTAAAGGGACATTAAACACATTGAGATAGTGATATAAAATGATACATTTTATATATATAAAAAAAACCTCTGCAATATACTTTCATTATTTATTTTGTCCCCTTTCCCTGTAATTCCATTCTGAAATTGTGAGTATTTTAGTTCCTGTTAAAAATGGAAGTGCAGAACACTGTTATATTCCACACATCCATTGGCTGCACACTCTAGTGACCTATTTATAACTGTCCCTAACTGGCCACAGCAGAAAAAGTTACAACATGGCAGCTCCCATTGTTTTATAGACACTAAAAATTTACACTTATTTCTCTTGTAAAGGTGTATCCAGTCCACGGGTTCATCCATTACTTGTGGGATATTCTCCTTCCCAACAGGAAGCTGCAAGAGGACACCCACAGCAGAGCTGTCTATATAGCTCCTCCCCTAACTGCCACCCCCAGTCATTCTCTTGCAGCTCTCGACAAGAAAGGAAGTATCAAGAGATATGTGGTAACTTAGTGTAGTTTTTACCTTCAATCAAGAGTTTGTTATTTTTAAATGGTACCGGCGTTGTACTGTTTTATTCTCAGGCAGAAATTGGAAGAAGAATTCTGCCTGGAGGTTTGATGATCTAAGCGGTTTGTAACTAAGGTCCATTGCTGTTCTCACACATAACTGAAGAGTATGGAAAGAAAACTTCAGTTGGGGGGATGGTCTGCAGATTACCTGCTTTGAGGTATGTTCAGTATATTTTTTTCTAGAGAGATGATAAGGTCTAGAAAATGCTGACAGTGCCTGGTATATTTGAGGTAAGCCTGATACAGTGATTTAACAACGACTGGGATCATGCTTGCAAAAAAGGGTAATATTCATGTTAATACTCATATTACTTAGTGTAAAAACGTTTGAATGGTTTATAGAAAAAACTTTTTTTCTCTGAGGGTGATAAATCTTTATTTGGGGCCTTGTTTTCCACATGGCTAGTTAGATTACTCCTAGGAGTACTTTTTGAAGGCCCTCTGACATTTAGTGCATGGTGGGAGGGGCCTATTTTCGCGCTCTAAATGCGCAGTTGATTTTCAGACTGAGACATCCAGCTTCCCTGAAGGAGTCCTCTGGCATCTAGGACCACTATAGAGGGTTTTGTTCCTGCAAAAATCGTGTTTAAGGGCAGGTAGGAGCCACAGCAGAGCTGTGGCAGTGTGTTTGACTGTTTGTTAACGGTTTTAACGTTTTTCTAATCCGTTTTTGGGCCTAAGGGGTTAATCATCCATTTGCAAGTGGGTGCAATGCTGCTTTAGTCCCTTATACACACTGTAAAAAATTCGTAGAGTTTACTACTTTTTATCACTGTTTTGCAGTTTATGTGGTAGTTTTTTTCTCTTAAAGGCACAGTACTGTTTTTATATAATTGCTTTTTCACATTTATTAAAGTGTTTTCCAAGCTTGTTGGTCTCATTACTAGTCTGTTAAACATGTCTGACATAGAGGAGACTCCTTGTTCATTATGTTTAGAAGCCATTGTGGAACCCCCTCTTAGAATGTGTAACAAATGCACTGACCTTTCTATAAGTTATAAAGACCATATTATGGCTTTTAAAGATTTATCACCAGAGGTTTCTCAGACTTACAAAAGGGAGGTTATGCCATCTAGCTCTCCCCACGTGTCAGAACCTATAACTCCCGCTCAAGTGACACCAAGTACATCTAGCGCGTCCAATGCGTTTACCTTACAAGACATGGCGGCAGTTATGAATCATACCCTCACAGAGGTATTGTCCAAACTGCCAGGGTTACAAGGAAAGCGAGACAGCTCTGGGGCTAGAACAAATACAGAGCTCTCTGACGCTTTAGTAGCTATGTCTGATATACCCTCACAATGTGCAGAAGCCGAAGCAGGAAAGCTTCTATCTGTGGGTGACATTTCTGATTCAGGGAAGGCGTTACTTCAGTCTGACTCTGAAATGACAGCGTTTAAATTTAAGCTTGAACACCTCCGCTTGTTGCTCAGGGAGGTTTTAGCGACTCTGGATGACTGTGACACCATTGTAGTCCCAGAGAAATTGTGTAAAATGGGCAAATACTTTGCAGTGCCTGTTTACACTGACGTCTTTCCAATCCCTAAGAGGTTTTCAGAAATTATTACTAAGGAATGGGATAGACCAGGTGTACCATTCTCTCCCTCTCCTGCTTTTAAAAAGATGTTTCCTATAGATGCCGCAACACGGGACTCGTGGAAGACGGTCCCTAAGGTGGAGGGAGCAGTCTCTACTCTAGCTAAGCGTACAACTATCCCTGTCGAGGACAGTTGTGCTTTCCTAGATCCAATGGATAAAAAATTAGAGGGTTTCCTTAAGAAAATCTTTATACAACAAGGTTTTATTCTCCAGCCTCTTGCATGCATTGCCCCAGTCACTGCTGCAGCGGCTTTCTGGTTCGAGTCTCTTGAGGAGGCTCTACAGGTAGAGACCCCATTGGATAATATCCTAGACAGGCTTAAAGCTCTTAAGTTAGACAATTAATTTATTTCTGATGCCGTTTTTCATTTAACCAAGCTAACGGCTAAGAATTCAGGTTTTGCCATTCAGGCGCGTAGGGCGCTATGGCTTAAATCCTGGTCAGCTGACGTTACTTCAAAGTCTAAACTTCTCAACATCCCCTTCAAAGGGCAGACCCTATTCGGGCCTGGACTAAAGGAGATCATTTCTGATATTACTGGAGGAAAAGGCCACGCCCTTCCCCAGGATAGGTCCAACAAATTAAGGCCCAAACAGACTAATTTTCGTTCTTTTCTAAACTTCAAGAGTGGCGCAGCTTCATCTTCCTCTACTACAAAACAAGAGGGAAATTTTGCCCAGTCCAAGCCAGTCTGGAGACCTAACCAGACTTGGAACAAAGGGAAGCAGGCCAAAAAACCTGCTGCTGCCTCTAAGACAGCATGAAGGAGTAGCCCCCGATCCGGGACCGGATCTAGTGGGGGGCAGACTTTCTCTCTTTGCCCAGGCTTGGGCAAGAGACGTCCAAGATCCCTGGGCTCTGGAGATTGTTGCCCAGGGATATCTTCTGGATTTCAAAGCTTTATCTCCAAAGGGGAGATTTCATCTCTCACAATTATCTGCAAACCAGATAAAGAGAGAGGCATTCTTACGTTGCGTTCAAGACCTACTGGTTATGGGAGTGATCCACCCAGTTCCAAAGGAGGAACATGGGCAGGGCTTCTATTTAAATCTGTTTATAGTTCCCAAAAAAGAGGGAACTTTCAGACCAATCTTGGATCTCAAGATCCTAAACAAATTTCTCAGGGTCCCATCCTTCAAGATGGAGACTATTCGAACCATCCTACCTATTATCCAGTAGGGTCAATATATGACTACCGTGGACTTAAAGGATGCTTATCTACACATTCCGATACACAGAGATCATCATCAGTTTCTCAGGTTCGCCTTCCTAGACAGGCATTACCAGTTTGTGGCTCTTCCCTTCGGGTTAGCCACGGCACCAAGAATCTTTACGAAGGTTCTAGGGTCCCTTCTGGCGGTTCTAAGGCCGCGGGGCATAGCAGTGGCCCCTTACGTAGACGACATTCTGATACAGGCATCGACTTTTCAAATCGCCAGGTCCCATACGGACATTGTTCTGGCATTCCTGAGGTCTCACGGGTGGAAGGTGAACGAAGGATAGAGTTCTCTCTGCCCTCTCACAAGAGTTTCCTTCCTAGGAACTCTGATAGATTCAGTAGAAATGAAAAATTTTCTGACAGAGGTCAGGTTGTCAAAGCTTCTAACTTCCTGCCGTGCTCTTTATTCCACTTCTCGTCCGTCAGTGGCTCAGTGTATGGAATTAATCGGCTTAATGGTAGCGGCAATGGACATAGTTCCGTTTGCCCGCCTACATCTCAGACCACTGCAACTTTGCATGCTCAATAAGTGGAATGGGGATTACACAGATTTGTCCCCTCTACTAAATCTGGATCAAGAGACCAGGGATTCTCTTCTCTGGTGGCTATCTCGGGTCCATCTGTCCAGAGGAATGAGTTTCCACAGGCCAGAATGGACTATAGTAACGACAGATGCCAGCCTTCTGGGCTGGGGTGCAGTCTGGAACTCCCTGGAACTAAGAGCGATATTCAATGCTCTTCAGGCTTGGCCTCAGCTTGCTGCGGTCAGGTTCATCAGATTTCAGTCGGACAACATCACGACTGTAGCCTATATCAACCATCAGGGGGGAACAAGGAGCCCCCTGGCAATGTTGGAGGTTTCAAAGATCATTTTATGGGCAGAGGTTCACTTTTGCCATCCCTCAGCTATCCATATCCCAGGAGTAGAGAACTGGGAGGCGGATTTTCTAAGTCGGCAGACTTTTCATCCGGGGGAGTGGGAGCTCCATCCGGAGGTATTTGCCCAGTTGATTCAAGCACTGATAGATGCTCTAGCAGCGCCCTGGTCCTTCAGCCTAGCTTATGTGTTTCCACCGTTTCCTCTGCTCCCTTGTCTGATTGCCAAGATCAAGCAGGAGAGAGCTTTGGTGATCTTGATAGCTCCTGCGTGGCCACGCAGGACTTGGTATGCAGATCTGGTGGACATGTCATCCTTTCCACCATGGACTCTGCCACTAAGGCAGGACCTTCTACTTCAAGGTCCCTTCAAACATCCAAATCTAATTTCTCTGCGTCTGACTGCTTGGAGATTGAACGCTTGATTCTATCAAAGCGTGGTTTTTCCGAGTCGGTCATTGATACCTTAATTCATTATGTCCTAATCCTTCCTCTAAGAAGGAACGTCTATTACACAATCTTGATGTAGCTCGTGCTTTAAAGTTTTATTTACAAGCTATGAAGGATTTTTTGTCAAACATCTGCTTTGTTTGTTGTCTACTCTGGACAGAGGAGAGGCCAAAAGGCTTGAGCTTCAGCAACTTCTCTTTCTTTTTGGCTGAGAAGCTTAATCCGCTTAGCTTATGAGACTGCTGGCCAGCAGCCTCCTGAAAGAATTACAGCTCATTCCACTAGAGGGGGGGGCTTCCACATGTGTTTTTAAAAATGAGGCCTCTGTAGAACAGATTTGTAAGGCGGCGACTTTGTCTTTGCTTCATACTTTTTCTAAATTCTACAAATTTGATACTTTTGCTTCCTCGGAGGCTATTTTTGGGAGAAAGGTCTTACAGGCAGTGGTGCCTTCCGTTTAAGCGCCTGCCTTGTCCCGCCCTTCATCCGTGTCCTAAAGCTTTGGTATTGGTATCCCACAAGTAATGGATGAACCCGTGCACTGGATACACCTTTACAAGAGAAAACAAAATGTATGCTTACCTGATAAATTTATTTCTCTTGTGGTGTATCTAGTCCACGCCCCGCCCTGTCATTTTAAGGCAGGTGTTTTTTATTTTTAAACTACAGTCACCACTGCACCCTATAGTTTCTCCTTTTTTCTTGCTTGTCTTCGGTCGAATGACTGGGGGTGGCAGTTAGGGGAGGAGTTATATAGAAAGCTCTGCTGTGGGTGTCCTCTTGCAGCTTCCTGTTGGGAAGGAGAATATCCCACAAGTAATGGATGAACCCATGGACTGGATACACCACAAGAGAAATACATTTATCAGGTAAGCATAAATTTTGTTTTTGTCAATATTTAAACAACTAATGAAACTTTAAAAAATCATCTACGTGTTATTCTCAGAAAAATCTTTTCTTTGAATGCATCATTCTATCTGGCATTTATTTAGTGTTTTAATGCCCCTTTAAGAGCTGAATACAATTGAAATAAAATGCTTCACATTTCTAATTCTACAACTAAATAGACTTGATTAAACCAGGACAACAATTTTCAGATTATTAACAAGTACCTCAAAAAACTTTGCAAATGTAACGTTTACAGGAATAATAAAAATATCACAATCATTAAACCAAAAAAAGCACAGCCCACTACACTGATGTACTTGTTCAAATCCCTTAAAGGAACATAAAACCCAAAATGTTTATTTCATGATTTAGATACAGCATACAATTTTAAACTTTCCAATTCACTTTTATTATCTAATTTGCTTTGTTCTCTTGGTATCATTTGTTGAAAATGACATCTAGGTAGACTCAGGAGCTGGGAGCTAGTTGCTGATTGGTGCCTGCACATAAATGCCTCCTGTCATTTGTTTATTGATGTGAGCTAGCTCCCAGTAGTGCATTTCTACACCTTCAATAAAGGATACCAATGAAGAATGAAGCAAAACTTATAATAGAAGTGAATTAGAAAGTTGTTTAAAATTGTGTGCTCTATCTGACTCATGAAAGAACATTTTTGGGATTCATGTCTCTTTAAAGAGGCATACACATATATCACTATGGTTTGGGAGCGCAACAGATTAATCGAACACATCATCCATTACAATCACTATGAAAAGGGATTACAGGGACATGAAACCCAAAAAAATATTTCTTGATTTAGGTAGAACAAACTATTTTAAACAACTTTCAGTTTACTTCTATTATCAAATTTGCTTTATTCTCATGGTATCATTTGATAAATGAGCAGCAATGCCTGTTTCTAACTGAACACATGGGTGAGACAATGACAATCGGTATATATATATGCAGACACCAATCAGCAGCTAGAACTTAGGTTCTTTGCTACTCCTGACCTTCCTTAGATTTCAGCAAAGTATAACAAGAGAAGGGAAAAAATTAAATAATAGAAGTAAATTGGAAAGTTGTTTAAAATTGTATGCTCTGTCTAAATCATTGTCTTATTATGACTTTAATCAATTTACAGGCCCTTTATCCTGTGATGTAAGTGCTAAACCCACTTAATCACCATTTTGTTTGTCCTTGATCCTGTGCAAGTTGGGTTTAAAACTTGGGAAATTAACAATACAATAAATGTTGTGTTGTTTACCAGTGATAACAAGTTCAAGCTTCAGGGTAATTGACAGCAGAAGCAGTTTAAGATTGTTATCACTAGGCAAACTCACTGACAATACAGGCGGAAGTTTTGAAATTGTTACTTACCAAGAACAAGTGCAAAAAGATCCCAGGTGTAATGCACTGATGCTTCTGAGAAGAACATGGCCAGTTAGCCAATCAGGAGTGACAAACGTAGGGACCTGTTCAGGACTGGTAGATGAGCTCTCTGTGTGCACAACTTTAACCTGTACAGATACAAGTATTGAGGACATCAGATAGTGCAGGGCCATACTAAGCTGGTCAGCTCTGAAATCAAGGATTTATTGACAAACTGCAACCAACTATTTTATAAGGACAATAAATAATGTGTTCTATTACATCAGCTTCATTTATCATTGATTGCTGTTTATAAAAAATAAATGTTAAAGCTGATAGATTGTATCTTTCCATTAATTATATGGTTAGATCTGAAACCTAGAACAAGAGGTAAGAGCAATTTCCTTGAGGAGTCACTGACCATGCGTGCAATAAGAGCCGGCACACGTTCCCTCTTATCCTTAAATCCATCATCCGACAGCAGTATATTCCCAGCATGACTACACCAAGTGCCTGTAGTCCGTGCTTGGGAATAAATAAGTGTTGAAGGATTAATGCCTCTATTTTCTTATGATTACTCTTGGTCTCTTATCTTCCATATTTACATAAATGATGTGCTCTTCTGAGATGCTGCTACAGACACGACCAACTAATCTTCTGAAATCCCAGGAGGAGAAGCCTTATACCAACTGCATGAAACAACTGGCTTGTTATAGAAACCTATGGCAACTCTACACTTTGTTCATTGTCTAGGCAATTCTTTCTAATACCAATGTAATCTAAAGTACCATATGATTAACTCCTGACTGCCCAAGCGCACTGAGATGTTTTTGACACATAGTTTGTGTTGGACCTACAGTTACCCAAAATCAGAAGAGTTTGGTCATAACTACAATATGCACACAGATAGAATGCTTGATATCATTGTTGACACAATCACAGCCAGGATGTATTGTTCTGATATAGGAACTCCTCAAGAAGCTAAAGATGTAGGTTTAAAGGGAAGTAAAAGTGTAAAAACAAATTAATCCAGAGCAGCAATGCATTATTGGAACTTAACTGAACACATTTTGGTCAACCAATGACAGAAGACCTGTGTTTGCAGCTACCAATCACCAGCAAACTCTTACTGTTATTAAAGGGACATGAAACCAACATTTTTTCTTTCATGACTCAGATAAAGCAAGAGATTTTAAACAACTTTCCAATTTACTTTTACTATCTAATTTTGTTTTTTTCTTTTAGTTGAAAAGCATACCTAGGTAGGCCTAGGAGCTGCTGATTGGTGGCTGCACGTATATGCCTCATGTTATTGGCTCACCCAATGATTTTTTATATTCACCCTCTTTGTCCAAAATATTATATCAGCAATTCTAAAACTATTATAGTAATGTCATTTGCAAGAGCTATTTAGGTCAGACCAGTTTCATTTTTTTAAAAACAGTATTAATAGTCTAAAGGTATTCTTCTCCAGGGGCATTTGAGTCTACGGGGCATATTTATGAAAGTGCGAACGCACATGATACGATGTAGTGTATCATGTCCACTGCACATTGATAAATGCCGACAGCGCTCTGGACTTCCGTTTGGGGCGGTGGAGTATTGTTCACCTGCACACAGGTGTTGTGAGAGGACGCCTTCTACCTGCTCCCCACCCTCTGCCGTGTACCTGGGAAATCCTCCCCAGGGTGAGTGCGGCGTGTTGCAGAGTTAATCCCCTGCTGAGGATTGGAAGTCCGCCATAGCCGAAGTGGCTGAGACTGCGCTGCAGTCCGAATTTTAAATTAGCCTTTTAACAGGGGTATTGCGGTAAAGATCCATGGCTGGCCCTGTAATCTAACAAAGGAGACGCTCTTGTAGGAGAAACTTACCCCCCTGGTTGGGGCTGCTTCTGGCGGTGCTCTCGGAAGCTAGAGCGCACTAGGATACGTGCGGCTGTGGAGGTGAAATCATTGTCGGAGGTCCCGCCGTCGAGGCGCATCAAGATACTTACCCACCTGGTTGGGTTAGGATACATGCGGCTACAGAGGTGAAACCATTATCTTAAATCCCGCCGCCACCAGATACATACCCAGACGGCACCCGGTAAGATTCGGAGCTAAATCCTGAGCTGCACCTGCTGGGTTAATACACGCCCGTTGCTATCTGAGTTGAAGCAGGTAAGAAAGGCTGCTCTGAACGTTGCAATATAGTTTATCTGAATTATCTAAAGGACTTTATGCCTCTATCTTTAACGTCCTGGTACCTGTAAATATCTGAAGTAAAAAAGGCTTATAGTCAAAGGTGTTTGTATCAGAGCGGCGGCTTTGTCAGGTCATATACACTGTAAAAGACTATCTACTCGAGACAGATTCCCCTTTACAGAGAAGGGTTCAGTTTAAAGAGACTGCTGGAACAGTGAAAGGGTCCGTATCTCTGTTTTGTATTTACCATTCATCAACATATACACGGTTGGGCTGCTCTCTGGAGCTGGGTCTTTTGTGTGCTTGTTACACCCAGAGGTGCCACGGTAATAGAGATTCGAGTGGCTAAGGAGCCCTGGAACAACGTGCTGGACTCTGGCTGAAACTTTAATCCCCTGAGAGTATTTGGGTGATAGAGGAAGAGAGGATAGCTGAAATAGGCTGTTAAGCCTAGTTTGAGATCTAGCATCTTGCTGAGTCTGTTGTTTCATACAAGGATCTGTGCCCTGGCCGCTTGCTGGGGAGCTGGGAGTCTTGGTGGCTCTTGGTCTTCGCCCAAAAGTAATAGGAAGGAAAGGAAAGGAAAAGGAAAGAAAAGAAGAAGAGAAGAAAAAGGGAATGAGCTCAAAAGGAAGAATAGGAAACAAAGAAAAATAAAGGTTTAAACGAAGGATAGAGGCCAGTTAATTCTACACTAATAAGGTCATCGTCTCCCCTAAAGACTTTCATGGCCTGGTATGGACGGTACTAGGTGATGGACTAATTGTATTTTATATACACCCTTCAGACTTACCTAGGCTGTCTTAATATTTACTCTTTGTTTTTGCTCAAAAAGGGTTGTTACAGTGAATAATGATCTTACTTTCTGATATAGTGGATTGTATATATTGGATAAGAAACTGTTAAAGTAATATTAGTTAATTTAGATAGTTGGTACTATTAGGTAGTACCCGATAAGGGCCTGTTTTTTGGGTGGGTGGTCGTTTGGGGTGGGCTGTATTACATATCTGTTGAAAGCTATTGTATATTAGATCTGGTGTCAAGGGCCTCAAGGGGGTTGATCAGTAATTATATTATCATTTTTGCCTGGTGGTTATTGAGTTTAGGCAAAGATAGCTTCAGAGAGTGTCCTGGGTAACAGGCTTTAATTTCACGCTGTTTGCTGGGTGCTAGAACTTGTTTTTTGTTTTTGTTTTTCACGTATTGTCACTGTATTTTATTTTTTACACGCTCCTGGAATAAACCAGCTTTTAGCTTGGACCGTGTGGTCCTCTAAGTACACTCCCACTTATTTTTCTCCGGCTGGCTTACTGCATGCTCACGTATTGTCACTGTATTTTATTTTTTACACGTTTCTGGAATATACCAGCTTCTTGTTTGGACCGCGTGGTCCTCTAAATACACTTTTGTGTTTGTTTGTTTTTTTTGTTTTTTTTTTTATTTATTGTAGCACAGTCACATGGAAAAATTTGTTACACAAGGGAAGGGTAATTCACCTAGAATGCCTGTTAGAAAGGAGAAAAAAACGAAACTGGCAGATGCCAGTGTGGAAAATGTACCGGATAATATCTCTGTTGAAACTCACGCATTAATCTCCCAACTCGTAGATATCTTTACTCCTCAGTTTGAGAGTATAAAAAAAGAGTTGGGGACTATCTCCGCAAACATAAGTCTTTTATCCACAGAGATGAGACAATTTGCCTCCCGTATGTAGGAGGCAGAGGATCGAATTTCAACCTTGGAAGATAGACTCCACATACAGGAGGAGATTGTCTCTAGTCAGGATACCAAAATCAATTCCATGCAATTGCGCCTCGAGGATCTTGAAGATCGCTCGAGGCGTAATAACATTCGGATTGTAGGCCTGCCCGAGTCCCCCGAATTTGATGACCTTATGCAATTTGCAGCTGTTTTATTGCCCCAAGCGTTAGGATTCCCCCCTCAGCAAATACCTTTATCCATAGAAAGAGCCCATAGAGTGGGCCCTAGAAATTTTCCGGGTAATAATAGAACAAAAGATAGAATGGTTATTTTTAAGCTCTTAAAGTTTCAAGACAAGGTGGAAATCCTTAAAATGTTTAGGAAAAAGGCCCCGCTCATGATAGGAAATCACAAGATCCTACTGTTCCAAGATTTTTCCTCCGAGACATCGGCGAGGAGGAAGCTGATGGTCCCGTTCTGCTCTCAACTCATCAAGTCCGGTCTTCGCGCCTGGATGATGTACCCGGCTAAGATTATAGTAGAGGACGGGGACAGTAGGCTGACCTTCGTCGATGTCCCGGAGGTAAAGAATTTTATACATTCAAAACAGTGATAGAGGCCCGCCATAAATGGTCCAAAGGATGGTATCGGACCGGATGGGGTTTTTTGCGTGGTATTTCAGGTGGTAATATCAGGGGGTCTCCATTAGTAAGGCTGTCCCGGCCAGTGTGGTTTATTACATTTCTTTTTTGTATAGTTTTATGTAGTGGATGTTGTTGTATAGGTTGTTTTTTTTTTTGTTTTTTTTGTTTTTTTCCCTCTCTCCTTCTTTTTTTCCCTCTTAACTTATGTCTTATTGGGGATGGGGTGACCTGCAGAGCAGGGTCCCGGCAATTTTAATAAAGAGTGTCTTGAGATGATCTCAATAAGTAATATGAAGATTTTATCTTGGAATGTGGGAGGGGTGACATCACCCATCAAGCGTAAACTAATAATCAAAAGACTAGGTAAATTAGACCCGAGTATAGTGTTTTTGCAGGAAACGCACCTTAAAGTTAATGAAATCCCTAAACTTAAATCCAAATGGGTGGGGGAGGTGCTTGCCACCCCCAGTACAGCTAGGAAAAATGGGGTTGCAATACTTTTTAATAAAAACTTATCATATAAGGTGGTGAATATAGAAAGAGATGAAAACGCAAGATATGTCTTAGTCCATATTCAAATTAATAACACGAGACTAGTATTGTGTAATATCTATGGTCCAAATAGGCTCTCTATTGGATTTTGGGAAAAAATGAGGATAAAGTTATTCCCTTACATTAATCAAAATTTGATTGTGGGAGGAGACTTTAACATGTCTTTATGCCCGGAGTTGGAGAGATTTGGGGCAAGAAACTCTGTAGAATATAAGAAACAAGCTAAATATTTTAAGAGATTTTGTCATAAGCTAAAGCTAGTAGATATTTGGAGAATAAAGCACCCGGATTCTCGTACGTATACATGTGAATCTAAAGTCCATAAAACTTTTTCAAGGATAGATTTTTTATTGATCGCTGAGTCCTTATCTGTTTTAAAATTAGAGTCTTGTATAAATGATATAATGATCTCAGATCACGCTATAATATCGATTTCTTTTAACACCATCTTGCAACCTAAGGATAGAAATTCTGGTTTTATTTTCCCTAAATATCTATTTAATAATGTAAGATTTTTACAATGGTTAAAACAGAAGTGGAAGGAGTATACAGAACATAACAGCTCTTACTAAGATAAAATAGAGATTTTCTGGGAAGCTTCCAAAGCATTTTTGCGTGGGGAAATTAAGGCATATCTGTGTATCCAAAAGAAAAAAATGAATGCACGAGAAATACAACTTTCTAATCAGGTTAGAAATACCTACAGAAAGTATATTTCAGAGCGTGGGAACACTAATTGGGATAATTATATCAAAGCTAGGCAAGCCCGAGATATCTTTTTGAAAAGCAAATCGCAAGAAGAAGAGCTAAAATTTAGCCATTTTTTATAATGGTATACATGGTTCCTCGGCGAAATACCTTGCAAGATTGGTACAAAATAGAAAGAGAAAGAATTTTATTCTTGCTATTCGTGACGAGAATCATAGATACACAGACATGGAAGACATTAGCAAAGTATTTTATAATTACTATCAGAAGCTATATACAACTCCTGGTATAAATGAGTTTAATCTGGAAAATTTTTGGGCAGGTATTGAGATGCCGAAAATATCTGAAATAGACCTAGTGGCATTAAATAGCCCAATTACAGTTGATGAGATCCTTAAGGGCATAGAGAAGGCTAAACTGAATAAAGCAGCTGGCCCCGATGGTCTCCCGGCAGAATTTCTGAAAATACTAGCGGAGGATATTAAATACACATTGGAGAAATTGTTTAATAGCTATTATGGTTTGAATATGGTGCCGTCTAGATTTTTCTCAGCAGCTAATATTTCATTGATTTTGAAAAAGGATAAACAGAGTGACGAACTAGCCTCTTATAGACCAATTTCAGTCTTGAATGCTGATTATAAAATTCTTGCGTCTATTATTGCAGAGAGACTTGCTAAATGTCTTGATTAGCTTATACACCCAGATCAGGTAGGTTTTATGAAGGCTAGAAACTCAGCTAAGAATATTCGGAGAGTTATCAATTACCTGGATCTTGTATGGAATTCTGATAAAAACCCGAGCCATAGTAGAGTTGACGCAGCTATTATTACACTAGATGCTGAAAAAGCTTTTGACTCTATTGTTTGGAAACATCTCTTTAGAGTTTTAACAGAAATGGGGTTTAAAGATCAGTTTTCCCTATTTATACAGAATTTATATAAACATTCAATATCATATTTGTTAATTAACGGGGTTTTATCTCCACAGATTAACCTTAGCAGGGGAACTAGACAGGGCTGCCCATTATCTCCCCTATTGTTTAATTTAGCCATTGAGCCATTGGCATCCTGGCTACGAAGCTCTATTAAGGGGATTGGACTGGGGGAACACAATCTTAAAACTCTGCTGTATGCAGACGATTTGCTGATCTGTATGGAGAATACATCACAAGAAATACCAATTGTGTTAGCATGCCTGGACACATATAGTTCTTTTTCAGGGAATAAAATTAATTGTGAAAAGAGTGAACTGATGTGGATAAAAAGGTTGGAGTGTAGCCCACAAAAGATTCCTTTTAAAGAAGTTGCAACATTGAAGTATTTGGGTATATACCTTAACTCGAACCCTAAAACTTGGTATAATATTAACTTTGCCCCTCTTATTGAGAAAATTAAATCCGATTTGGAAGTGTGGGCTCAGTTCCCGTTATCAATAACGGCAAGGGTAAATGTAATAAAAACAATTGTTTTCCCACGCCTGTTATATCTCCTACAAAATCTTCCTCTCTTGATTCCTACAGGTCATATTAGAGCTATTTATAGGTCTTTCTCAAAATTTATATGGAAAGATAAGACACCGCGCATTGCCCTGAAAAAATTAATGCAACCCCGTAGAATGGCAGGTCTGGCCTTACCTGATATCTTTCTGTATAACATTACCATGTTGGCAAGGATTGCTGTAGATTGGTTGTCGGATTGTAACATTTTCTCTACTAGTGACCTTGAAAGTCATCTGGCATATCCTTTTTCTCTAAAAGCTATTTTACATTGTCCAGTAAAGAAACTTCCGGCAAATATTGCTGGTCTTGTGTCATTAAAGAATGTGGCACTGGGCTGGCAGAAGCTGTGCACTATGTTGGAAATGGATTTTTCTTTCTCAGAGTTTTTACCAATAAGGGGTAACGTAAATTTTCCCCCAGGGATTCAACAGTTAGTATTCCAGTCCTGGGCTGAGAAGGGCCTAACAGTCATCCAACAGCTTCTCTCAGTCGAGGGGCATATTTTAACGTTTGAGAAGCTTCGGCATAAGTTTGGTCTTCATACTAATAATTTCTATGCGTATCTACAAATAAGACATTATATACAGGAATCAAATTGGACTCTTAGTAGGGAGGTAGAGTGGGCCGAGATTAAGAGTTGGATGAAAATCTTCAGAGCCGGGAACACTTCTATATCTTTAATGTATAACATAATGCTTGCCAAACAAGGTCTGTTTATATTGAATAAGACTTGTGAGTCGTGGGTATTGTATCTTCCAGATATAAATACAGGGAAAATTATAGCAAGCTGCACTTTGATAAGTAAATATCAAATCCCGATGAGTTGGAGGGAATCTCATTTTAAACTTATAAATAACTTTTATTTGACCCCGGCTAGGCTCTCAAGATTTTCCTCCCAGTTATTCTGTTTGTGCCCCCGGTGCTCATCGTTTGCAGCTGACCTGGTCCACATGTATTGGTACTGCCCTAGGATCCTTCAGCTATGGAAGAAGGTGGTTTTCTGGTTCAATAAGCATTACTAACTAAATATAGTATTAGAGACAGAGAACATATTCTTGCTAAACATCCAGATATTAATATTCCCCTTAGCTCAGACAATATTAAATACTATAATTTTATCAGTAAGACATTTAATAGCTAAAAATTGGAAGGCTAAGCGAGCACCCCCGTTAAAAGCTGTCCTCCAAGAAATCCAAAATCAGATTATTTTCGAATCTTATCATACCAGGTTCCTGAAAGAAAAAAAAATCAAACAATTTTTAGTTGGCTGGTTGCCTATAATTAAATCTTACCCAACGGGTATCCAAATACTGATCCTACTTCCTTTTTTGGGTTCAGAAAGTTTTATGGAGCTGGTTATATTAGGGGATTTCCCGGCAGATTGGATAGTACTAGGATAAAGGAATTAATGATGACATCGGGGGGGTTCAAGGAAGGGTCTTTCCTTTTTTTTTTTTTTTTTTTTTTCTTCCTTTCTCCTCTTTATTTTTATTGTTTAAATTTGGTTCATTTTATTTTTTTCGGTTTAGTATTATTTTATTAGGTTGGTTTAGAGTGTTCCCTTAAAAATGTTAAAAAAAAACTCCAACATGGCGGTATTAATAAAATGTTGATTATCTTGCAGAATTGGCTAGACTTCAATACAAATAGGTTTTAGTTTAAATTGTTAAAATACTTAATAAGTGAGTACTGACGATTGTTTTGGAATTTTACAATGATATCAATTGTGTCCTATTTTCTTTTCACCCTGCGAGGTGTTCTTTTTGCTTTTATCGTTTTGTTTCTTTATCTATAATACCGCATGTTGGTTATAAATAAATTAATTAAAAAAAAAAAATTGCACAAGCAGTTTACCAGAACTGCTTGTGCAATATCGCCCCCTGCAGCTTCACGGCCAAGCAGAGTGTGTCAATCAACTCGATCTTATTCGATTGGGTTGATTTCTGTCCGCCACCTCAGAGCAGACGGACAAGTTATGGATCAGCAGTCGCCGGACACAAGGGGCATCAAGCTTCATTCGGCCCCTACGTCTTTACATTTTAAACTCCTATTTATATCACTTATTGGAACTGCTCAAGTCCATATACTCTATTCCAAGATTGCCCATACCTCATCCCTGAATCACTTGGCACCTGCTCCAGACTGCCCAGACCCTGTATCCTGTAAACTCAGAATAAAATAAGCACAGTATGCAAAAAAAAAACTGACATCCTGACCGTCACCTCATTGGAGAAGAGTGCTGTAGCGTGGGTGGCCAGAGGCGCTGAGTTAGCGATATACTTGCGGCACAGATAGGATGAGTTTAACCGTTCGTTTAGTAAATGACTGAAACTAATGTTTATTTTTAGTGATGTTAAATCCTTGCGTTTGTTATATGCTTGGATTTACCATCACTTTAGCAAATCTGATAAGAGGAGTAAAAAATTGTATGCTCTATCTGAATAATGAAAGAAAACGTTTGGTTGCATGTCCCTTTATAAGGGGTGGGTGTCAGCCTTCTTATCGACTGTACTGCCTATTGCTAATTTTTAGAGTAAAAAAAAAGTGCCGTCCTAGGGGTTCCTGGGGGGTGTTTAAAGGTAAAATGTTTTCCGTCAATCATGCAACAGCAGTGTTAATTAATAATAATAATGCTCACACTTTGCATACTGTGCTTATTTTATGAAATATTTACTGTCTTTAAGTCTGGCTGTGTGGGTCTCTGCTAGCCATTTTCTATATACAACGCGGAATATGTTGTCTCGGTGCTATAACCACAGTTGAAGGCTCTCTGCAGTAACCTTGGCTTACTTCCTGGGACTATTTAAACCCATTGAGTGCTTCCTGCAGTTGCTGTGGCATGTTCCCAGCGCTCAGCATGTTTGCTCTGATCTTCTGAAAGTCTTGCAACTGACCTGTTGTTTTGTTTACTGTTTCACAACCTCTGTTGCCTGCAATGTCTCTGATTGTTTGTCTGCACTGTGTATGTTTGCTTTGGACTTTAGCCACTTATCTGCTGGTCTCACTATAATTCTTGGGGATTTGGAGAGCAGATAATTTGTCTTCTACATTCCAGAAACTGAGCATATTTGTAGTTGTGGTTTGTTTTCTATACACATCTATGCTCTCTTATTTATCATTGTTGCACTCTAAGCAATTTAACAACTAAAGTAACTAGTAAATGTTTTTGTTAAAAGTTATTGCTGTAAAAGGGAAATGAAAACATATTTCAGATAGAGCATGCAATTTTAAGCAACTGTCTAATTTACTCCCTCTTGGTATCTTTATTTGAAAAGCAGGAATGTAAAGCTTAGGTGCCGGCCCATTTTTGGTTCAGAACCTGGGTAGCACTTTCTGATTGGTGGTTAAATGTAGCCCCCAATCAGCAAACACTACCCAGGGTTCTGAACTAAAAATGGTCCAGCTCCTAAGCTTACATTCTTGATTTTTAAAATAAATATACCAAGAGAACGAAGAAAAATTGATAATAGAAGTAAATTAGAAAGTTGCTTTAAATTGTGTGAATCATGAAAGAAAACAATTGGGTTTCATATCCCTTTAAAGAGACTTTCTAACATGTATGACACTTGCTGGTGATGCAGATGTATGCTGTGTACATAATGCATTTGTTATTTGTCAACTTATTGGTATGTGCAGGAACACCAAGCCATATTCATGGTGCTTATTGCAGCATCTCTTTAATAGTATATTCTTTTTGTTGCCAGTTACATTGATGCTAACTGTCCCTATTTTCCTGGGACAGTCCCAGTTTTAGTCTCCTGTCCCTTTAAACAACTGCCCTAGGAGTCTGTCTTGAGGACAGGGTAAATAATGCTAAATAATGTGTAGCATACATAAGCATGTGCATTAAAGGCATAGTTATGTCTTGCTTCAATACTATTTTATGTATTTATTATTTTGTGGTGTGTGTGGGTATTAATAATGCAATTTTGTACAGACATTTATATTTTTTGTGCAAGTGTATGTTTGGGCTTAATTATATATGAGTATTTATAGTTTTCTCCCTAGGACCTGTGTAATGGGCACACCAGCCAACTGATGTAAACCAATATTAAAGGGACAGTCTACTCCTGAATTTTTATTGTTTAAAAAAAGTTAGATAATCTCTTTATTACCCATTCACCAGTTTTGCAAAACTAACATGGTTATATTAATACACGTTTTACCTCTGTGATTACCTTGTGTCTAAGCCTCTGCAGACTGCCCCCTTATTTCAGTTCTTTTGACCGACTTGCATTTTAGCCAATCAGTACTGACTCACAGTAGTGAGCATAATGTTATCTATATGACACACATGAACTAGCGCTGTTTAACTTTAACTTTAGCTTTCAACAAAGAATATCATGAGCACAAAGCAAATTTGGTGTTAAAAGTAAATTGGAAAGTTTATTAAAATTGCATGCCCTATCTCAATCATGAAAGTTTCATTTTGACAAGAATGCCCCTTTAAGCTAAACTTAGCAAATATTACTTTCTTTTTTTTTCTTCAATGTTTGTAGCACAAATTATCATTAAATCCAATAATAATTGCAAAGTAATAATATTGCAAAGTATTACACTGCCCCCACTGGCTACTTTATAATGCTACCCAGCTCACATAATTTTCTATGAAGTACACTGCGGTATCATATATTAGTGTTTTGAGATGGAGTACAGTGTGTGGGGTTTTGGAAACAGTTAGTGGGCGTGTTCAATATACCAGTAATATATTTACTTGATTGCTCTTCTGTAAGATCTCCCTGCAATTAGATTTATAGTTTTTCATTAGAAATATGTCTATTTGATATCACAAAAAAACTGAGGTGTAATAGAAGTTTTTTCAGGATTATCAAAGACAAATACATCAGCAAAAAATAAGCAGCTAAATGAGACAGGAAGATGTGATGCAATAACTGATTATAACTTATGACTGTCTTGTGTGTTTGCAGCTCATGAGACTCTCCTAACAAGCGCAGTTCATGGCATCTGTACAATTAAACCTTTCTTCACTATCTTATTTTTAATTAACATTTTTAGAATTTTGAATGCTTAATTGCAATCATAAACATTCTGAAGATTGTGTATTATTTGTAATCATGTTTTATTGCTTACAATTGTGATTTATTCACTATTTTATCATTTTAAGAAACCATGTACATTCTACAATTTGTTTTGTAAACGATAGCCAAATATGGCCGCAGGTACCCGTAGCCATATTTGGTATTTTTTAAGAAAAACAATTGCCGAATGCATATTTTAAGAAAACCAGGAAATTATTTCGATCATTAAAGGAGCCAACAGTTATCCTTTGTTGAAGGAGCAGCAATGTACTACTGGGAGCTAGTTAAACACATCAGTTGAGCCAATATCAAGAGGCATATATATGCAACCACCAATAAGCAGCTAGGTCCCAGTAGTGCATTGCAGCTCTTGAATCTACCTAGGTATGACTTTCAACAAAGGATACCAAGAGAATGAAGATAATATAAGTAAATCGGAAAATTAATTTTGACTTTACTATCCCTTTAACATCTTTGTGAATTTAAATTCCATTCTAGAACAGCAATACACTACTGAGCCTTAACTGAATACAGGCTTAGGACTGCGCACACATGCGCTCCCCTAATTTGCTCAGGGCCTGTGTTCCACTACAGACAAGCAGTGCAGTGCTGTTCTAGAGCTGACTTTAAATATGGGTTAAACTACCGGTATATCTAAATAACAGTACAAGATATTTCATTAGAACATTTCCTTATGGCTCTTTTTAAAGGGATATGAAACCCAAATGTTTTCTTTCATGATTCAGATACAGCAGGCAATTTTTTTTTTTTTTAAATCTTTATTTATAATCGAACAGTGTAAATCACATACCATCCAATATCCCTTGCAACACGCAGGATGCAGAGAAAAAATAGAGAAAAAAACAAAGGGAAAAGAAAGATTGACATAAAATCCAGATAGTAAGGATTTTAACCATCTAGTTTTCCAGCACAACATTAATAAATAAGTTATAATTACTCCAATATGACCATGACTAACACATCACAATAGCTTCTCACGTCTTTACTTACTCTGATATGACAATTATTAACAGTTCGCATACAAAGAGAGAAGCGCTCTACCAGGAACGAACAACAGCTCAGTGGCTTGTTCTATGGCGATTTACCACCCGGAAGCAGCCTCTTTTAGACCAGTGTGCTTTTCACAGAAGAAAACTTTCCTGAAGTATATCAGTCTGATCCTGCCAATTAAGGTCAGTCCAGCCCCGAAATACCAGGCAATTCTCCTCTGAACAAGGAACATGACAACCCCAGACGATCGTTTCGGCCTCCTATGGGCCTCGTCAGTGAGGTGCAGCCACATTCCTCTAAGCACACTGGGCAAGGAGTCCACGTCTGGTTTCCCCCATCACCCATAGGGAGACTTCCCCAGGGTCATAATAATTTGCATACAAAGAGAGAAGCGCTCTACCAGGAACGAACAACAGCTCAGTGGCTTGTTCTATGGCGATTTACCACCCGGAAGCAGCCTCTTTTAGACCAGTGTGCTTTTCACAGAAGAAAACTTTCCTGAAGTATATCAGTCTGATCCTGCCAATTAAGGTCAGTCCAGCCCCGAAATACCAGGCAATTCTCCTCTGAACAAGGAACATGACAACCCCAGACGATCGTTTCGGCCTCCTATGGGCCTCGTCAGTGAGGTGCAGCCACATTCCTCTAAGCACACTGGGCAAGGAGTCCACGTCTGGTTTCCCCCATCACCCATAGGGAGACTTCCCCAGGGTCATAATAATTTGCATACAAAGAGAGAAGCGCTCTACCAGGAACGAACAACAGCTCAGTGGCTTGTTCTATGGCGATTTACCACCCGGAAGCAGCCTCTTTTAGACCAGTGTGCTTTTCACAGAAGAAAACTTTCCTGAAGTATATCAGTCTGATCCTGCCAATTAAGGTCAGTCCAGCCCCGAAATACCAGGCAATTCTCCTCTGAACAAGGAACATGACAACCCCAGACGATCGTTTCGGCCTCCTATGGGCCTCGTCAGTGAGGTGCAGCCACATTCCTCTAAGCACACTGGGCAAGGAGTCCACGTCTGGTTTCCCCCATCACCCATAGGGAGACTTCCCCAGGGTCATAATAATTTGCATACAAAGAGAGAAGCGCTCTACCAGGAACGAACAACAGCTCAGTGGCTTGTTCTATGGCGATTTACCACCCGGAAGCAGCCTCTTTTAGACCAGTGTGCTTTTCACAGAAGAAAACTTTCCTGAAGTATATCAGTCTGATCCTGCCAATTAAGGTCAGTCCAGCCCCGAAATACCAGGCAATTCTCCTCTGAACAAGGAACATGACAACCCCAGACGATCGTTTCGGCCTCCTATGGGCCTCGTCAGTGAGGTGCAGCCACATTCCTCTAAGCACACTGGGCAAGGAGTCCACGTCTGGTTTCCCCCATCACCCATAGGGAGACTTCCCCAGGGTCATAATAATTTGCATACAAAGAGAGAAGCGCTCTACCAGGAACGAACAACAGCTCAGTGGCTTGTTCTATGGCGATTTACCACCCGGAAGCAGCCTCTTTTAGACCAGTGTGCTTTTCACAGAAGAAAACTTTCCTGAAGTATATCAGTCTGATCCTGCCAATTAAGGTCAGTCCAGCCCCGAAATACCAGGCAATTCTCCTCTGAACAAGGAACATGACAACCCCAGACGATCGTTTCGGCCTCCTATGGGCCTCGTCAGTGAGGTGCAGCCACATTCCTCTAAGCACACTGGGCAAGGAGTCCACGTCTGGTTTCCCCCATCACCCATAGGGAGACTTCCCCAGGGTCATAATAATTTGCATACAAAGAGAGAAGCGCTCTACCAGGAACGAACAACAGCTCAGTGGCTTGTTCTATGGCGATTTACCACCCGGAAGCAGCCTCTTTTAGACCAGTGTGCTTTTCACAGAAGAAAACTTTCCTGAAGTATATCAGTCTGATCCTGCCAATTAAGGTCAGTCCAGCCCCGAAATACCAGTCAATTCTCCTCTGAACAAGGAACATGACAACCCCAGACGATCGTTTCGGCCTCCTATGGGCCTCGTCAGTGAGGTGCAGCCACATTCCTCTAAGCACACTGGGCAAGGAGTCCACGTCTGGTTTCCCCCATCACCCATAGGGAGACTTCCCCAGGTTCATAATAATTTGCATACAAAGAGAGAAGCGCTCTACCAGGAACGAACAACAGCTCAGTGGCTTGTTCTATGGCGATTTACCACCCGGAAGCAGCCTCTTTTAGACCAGTGTGCTTTTCACAGAAGAAAACTTTCCTGAAGTATATCAGTCTGATCCTGCCAATTAAGGTCAGTCCAGCCCCGAAATACCAGGCAATTCTCCTCTGAACAAGGAACATGACAACCCCAGACGATCGTTTCGGCCTCCTATGGGCCTCGTCAGTGAGGTGCAGCCACATTCCTCTAAGCACACTGGGCAAGGAGTCCACGTCTGGTTTCCCCCATCACCCATAGGGAGACTTCCCCAGGGTCATAATAATTTGCATACAAAGAGAGAAGCGCTCTACCAGGAACGAACAACAGCTCAGTGGCTTGTTCTATGGCGATTTACCACCCGGAAGCAGCCTCTTTTAGACCAGTGTGCTTTTCACAGAAGAAAACTTTCCTGAAGTATATCAGTCTGATCCTGCCAATTAAGGTCAGTCCAGCCCCGAAATACCAGGCAATTCTCCTCTGAACAAGGAACATGACAACCCCAGATGATCGTTTCGGCCTCCTATGGGCCTCGTCAGTGAGGTGCAGCCACATTCCTCTAAGCACACTGGGCAAGGAGTCCACGTCTGGTTTCCCCCATCACCCATAGGGAGACTTCCCCAGGGTCATAATAATTTGCATACAAAGAGAGAAGCGCTCTACCAGGAACGAACAACAGCTCAGTGGCTTGTTCTATGGCGATTTACCACCCGGAAGCAGCCTCTTTTAGACCAGTGTGCTTTTCACAGAAGAAAACTTTCCTGAAGTATATCAGTCTGATCCTGCCAATTAAGGTCAGTCCAGCCCCGAAATACCAGGCAATTCTCCTCTGAACAAGGAACATGACAACCCCAGACGATCGTTTCGGCCTCCTATGGGCCTCGTCAGTGAGGTGCAGCCACATTCCTCTAAGCACACTGGGCAAGGAGTCCACGTCTGGTTTCCCCCATCACCCATAGGGAGACTTCCCCAGGGTCATAATAATTTGCATACAAAGAGAGAAGCGCTCTACCAGGAACGAACAACAGCTCAGTGGCTTGTTCTATGGCGATTTACCACCCGGAAGCAGCCTCTTTTAGACCAGTGTGCTTTTCACAGAAGAAAACTTTCCTGAAGTATATCAGTCTGATCCTGCCAATTAAGGTCAGTCCAGCCCCGAAATACCAGGCAATTCTCCTCTGAACAAGGAACATGACAACCCCAGACGATCGTTTCGGCCTCCTATGGGCCTCGTCAGTGAGGTGCAGCCACATTCCTCTAAGCACACTGGGCAAGGAGTCCACGTCTGGTTTCCCCCATCACCCATAGGGAGACTTCACCAGGGTCATAATAATTTGCATACAAAGAGAGAAGCGCTCTACCAGGAACGAACAACAGCTCAGTGGCTTGTTCTATGGCGATTTACCACCCGGAAGCAGCCTCTTTTAGACCAGTGTGCTTTTCACAGAAGAAAACTTTCCTGAAGTATATCAGTCTGATCCTGCCAATTAAGGTCAGTCCAGCCCCGAAATACCAGGCAATTCTCCTCTGAACAAGGAACATGACAACCCCAGACGATCGTTTCGGCCTCCTAAGGGCCTCGTCAGTGAGGTGCAGCCACATTCCTCTAAGCACACTGGGCAAGGAGTCCACGTCTGGTTTCCCCCATCACCCATAGGGAGACTTCCCCAGGGTCATAATAATTTGCATACAAAGAGAGAAGCCTAAGTGTGATGCGGGAATCCAGACGTGGACCCGTTGCTCAGTGTGCCTAGAGGGATATGGCTGCACCTCACTGACGAGGCCCACAATAGGCCGAAACGTACGTCTGGGGTTTTGCTGTTTCTCTCGTTCAGAGAAGGATTGCCTGGTATTTCGGGGCTGGACTGTATTGTGAAGTCAGGATCAGACTGATATGCTTCAGGAAAGTTTTTCTCTGTGAAAGGCACATGTTGAGCAAAAAGAGGCTGCTTCTTGGGTGGTAACTAGCCATAGAACAAGCTATTATGCTATTGTTCGTTTCCAGGTTGAGCGCTTCTCTCTTTTTATTTATGCAAATTATGACATTTTGGGAAGTCTCCCTAAGTGTGATGCGGGAATCCAGACGTGGACCCGTTGCTCAGTGTGCCTAGAGGGATATGGCTGCACCTCACTGACGAGGCCCACAATAGGCCGAAACGTACGTCTGGGGTTTTGCTGTTTCTCTCGTTCAGAGAAGGATTGCCTGGTATTTCGGGGCTGGACTGTATTGTGAAGTCAGGATCAGACTGATATGCTTCAGGAAAGTTTTTCTCTGTGAAAGGCACATGTTGAGCAAAAAGAGGCTGCTTCTTGGGTGGTAACTAGCCATAGAACAAGCTATTATGCTATTGTTCGTTTCCAGGTTGAGCGCTTCTCTCTTTTTATTTATGCAAATTATGACATTTTGGGAAGTCTCCCTAAGTGTGATGCGGGAATCCAGACGTGGACCCGTTGCTCAGTGTGCCTAGAGGGATATGGCTGCACCTCACTGACAAGGCCCACAATAGGCCGAAACGTACGTCTGGGGTTTTGCTGTTTCTCTCGTTCAGAGAAGGATTGCCTGGTATTTCGGGGCTGGACTGTATTGTGAAGTCAGGATCAGACTGATATGCTTCAGGAAAGTTTTTCTCTGTGAAAGGCACATGTTGAGCAAAAAGAGGCTGCTTCTTGGGTGGTAACTAGCCATAGAACAAGCTATTATGCTATTGTTCGTTTCCAGGTTGAGCGCTTCTCTCTTTTTATTTATGCAAATTATGACATTTTGGGAAGTCTCCCTAAGTGTGATGCGGGAATCCAGACGTGGACCCGTTGCTCAGTGTGCCTAGAGGGATATGGCTGCACCTCACTGACGAGGCCCACAATAGGCCGAAACGTACGTCTGGGGTTTTGCTGTTTCTCTCGTTCAGAGAAGGATTGCCTGGTATTTCGGGGCTGGACTGTATTGTGAAGTCAGGATCAGACTGATATGCTTCAGGAAAGTTTTTCTCTGTGAAAGGCACATGTTGAGCAAAAAGAGGCTGCTTCTTGGGTGGTAACTAGCCATAGAACAAGCTATTATGCTATTGTTCGTTTCCAGGTTGAGCGCTTCTCTCTTTTTATTTATGCAAATTATGACATTTTGGGAAGTCTCCCTAAGTGTGATGCGGGAATCCAGACGTGGACCCGTTGCTCAGTGTGCCTAGAGGGATATGGCTGCACCTCACTGACGAGGCCCACAATAGGCCGAAACGTACGTCTGGGGTTTTGCTGTTTCTCTCGTTCAGAGAAGGATTGCCTGGTATTTCGGGGCTGGACTGTATTGTGAAGTCAGGATCAGACTGATATGCTTCAGGAAAGTTTTTCTCTGTGAAAGGCACATGTTGAGCAAAAAGAGGCTGCTTCTTGGGTGGTAACTAGCCATAGAACAAGCTATTATGCTATTGTTCGTTTCCAGGTTGAGCGCTTCTCTCTTTTTATTTATGCAAATTATGACATTTTGGGAAGTCTCCCTAAGTGTGATGCGGGAATCCAGACGTGGACCCGTTGCTCAGTGTGCCTAGAGGGATATGGCTGCACCTCACTGACGAGGCCCACAATAGGCCGAAACGTACGTCTGGGGTTTTGCTGTTTCTCTCGTTCAGAGAAGGATTGCCTGGTATTTCGGGGCTGGACTGTATTGTGAAGTCAGGATCAGACTGATATGCTTCAGGAAAGTTTTTCTCTGTGAAAGGCACATGTTGAGCAAAAAGAGGCTGCTTCTTGGGTGGTAACTAGCCATAGAACAAGCTATTATGCTATTGTTCGTTTCCAGGTTGAGCGCTTCTCTCTTTTTATTTATGCAAATTATGACATTTTGGGAAGTCTCCCTAAGTGTGATGCGGGAATCCAGACGTGGACCCGTTGCTCAGTGTGCCTAGAGGGATATGGCTGCACCTCACTGACGAGGCCCACAATAGGGCGAAACGTACGTCTGGGGTTTTGCTGTTTCTCTCGTTCAGAGAAGGATTGCCTGGTATTTCGGGGCTGGACTGTATTGTGAAGTCAGGATCAGACTGATATGCTTCAGGAAAGTTTTTCTCTGTGAAAGGCACATGTTGAGCAAAAAGAGGCTGCTTCTTGGGTGGTAACTAGCCATAGAACAAGCTATTATGCTATTGTTCGTTTCCAGGTTGAGCGCTTCTCTCTTTTTATTTATGCAAATTATGACATTTTGGGAAGTCTCCCTAAGTGTGATGCGGGAATCCAGACGTGGACCCGTTGCTCAGTGTGCCTAGAGGGATATGGCTGCACCTCACTGACGAGGCCCACAATAGGCCGAAACGTACGTCTGGGGTTTTGCTGTTTCTCTCGTTCAGAGAAGGATTGCCTGGTATTTCGGGGCTGGACTGTATTGTGAAGTCAGGATCAGACTGATATGCTTCAGGAAAGTTTTTCTCTGTGAAAGGCACATGTTGAGCAAAAAGAGGCTGCTTCTTGGGTGGTAACTAGCCATAGAACAAGCTATTATGCTATTGTTCGTTTCCAGGTTGAGCGCTTCTCTCTTTTTATTTATGCAAATTATGACATTTTGGGAAGTCTCCCTAAGTGTGATGCGGGAATCCAGACGTGGACCCGTTGCTCAGTGTGCCTAGAGGGATATGGCTGCACCTCACTGACAAGGCCCACAATAGGCCGAAACGTACGTCTGGGGTTTTGCTGTTTCTCTCGTTCAGAGAAGGATTGCCTGGTATTTCGGGGCTGGACTGTATTGTGAAGTCAGGATCAGACTGATATGCTTCAGGAAAGTTTTTCTCTGTGAAAGGCACATGTTGAGCAAAAAGAGGCTGCTTCTTGGGTGGTAACTAGCCATAGAACAAGCTATTATGCTATTGTTCGTTTCCAGGTTGAGCGCTTCTCTCTTTTTATTTATGCAAATTATGACATTTTGGGAAGTCTCCCTAAGTGTGATGCGGGAATCCAGACGTGGACCCGTTGCTCAGTGTGCCTAGAGGGATATGGCTGCACCTCACTGACGAGGCCCACAATAGGCCGAAACGTACGTCTGGGGTTTTGCTGTTTCTCTCGTTCAGAGAAGGATTGCCTGGTATTTCGGGGCTGGACTGTATTGTGAAGTCAGGATCAGACTGATATGCTTCAGGAAAGTTTTTCTCTGTGAAAGGCACATGTTGAGCAAAAAGAGGCTGCTTCTTGGGTGGTAACTAGCCATAGAACAAGCTATTATGCTATTGTTCGTTTCCAGGTTGAGCGCTTCTCTCTTTTTATTTATGCAAATTATGACATTTTGGGAAGTCTCCCTAAGTGTGATGCGGGAATCCAGACGTGGACCCGTTGCTCAGTGTGCCTAGAGGGATATGGCTGCACCTCACTGACGAGGCCCACAATAGGCCGAAACGTACGTCTGGGGTTTTGCTGTTTCTCTCGTTCAGAGAAGGATTGCCTGGTATTTCGGGGCTGGACTGTATTGTGAAGTCAGGATCAGACTGATATGCTTCAGGAAAGTTTTTCTCTGTGAAAGGCACATGTTGAGCAAAAAGAGGCTGCTTCTTGGGTGGTAACTAGCCATAGAACAAGCTATTATGCTATTGTTCGTTTCCAGGTTGAGCGCTTCTCTCTTTTTATTTATGCAAATTATGACATTTTGGGAAGTCTCCCTAAGTGTGATGCGGGAATCCAGACGTGGACCCGTTGCTCAGTGTGCCTAGAGGGATATGGCTGCACCTCACTGACGAGGCCCACAATAGGCCGAAACGTACGTCTGGGGTTTTGCTGTTTCTCTCGTTCAGAGAAGGATTGCCTGGTATTTCGGGGCTGGACTGTATTGTGAAGTCAGGATCAGACTGATATGCTTCAGGAAAGTTTTTCTCTGTGAAAGGCACATGTTGAGCAAAAAGAGGCTGCTTCTTGGGTGGTAACTAGCCATAGAACAAGCTATTATGCTATTGTTCGTTTCCAGGTTGAGCGCTTCTCTCTTTTTATTTATGCAAATTATGACATTTTGGGAAGTCTCCCTAAGTGTGATGCGGGAATCCAGACGTGGACCCGTTGCTCAGTGTGCCTAGAGGGATATGGCTGCACCTCACTGACGAGGCCCACAATAGGGCGAAACGTACGTCTGGGGTTTTGCTGTTTCTCTCGTTCAGAGAAGGATTGCCTGGTATTTCGGGGCTGGACTGTATTGTGAAGTCAGGATCAGACTGATATGCTTCAGGAAAGTTTTTCTCTGTGAAAGGCACATGTTGAGCAAAAAGAGGCTGCTTCTTGGGTGGTAACTAGCCATAGAACAAGCTATTATGCTATTGTTCGTTTCCAGGTTGAGCGCTTCTCTCTTTTTATTTATGCAAATTATGACATTTTGGGAAGTCTCCCTAAGTGTGATGCGGGAATCCAGACGTGGACCCGTTGCTCAGTGTGCCTAGAGGGATATGGCTGCACCTCACTGACGAGGCCCACAATAGGCCGAAACGTACGTCTGGGGTTTTGCTGTTTCTCTCGTTCAGAGAAGGATTGCCTGGTATTTCGGGGCTGGACTGTATTGTGAAGTCAGGATCAGACTGATATGCTTCAGGAAAGTTTTTCTCTGTGAAAGGCACATGTTGAGCAAAAAGAGGCTGCTTCTTGGGTGGTAACTAGCCATAGAACAAGCTATTATGCTATTGTTCGTTTCCAGGTTGAGCGCTTCTCTCTTTTTATTTATGCAAATTATGACATTTTGGGAAGTCTCCCTAAGTGTGATGCGGGAATCCAGACGTGGACCCGTTGCTCAGTGTGCCTAGAGGGATATGGCTGCACCTCACTGACGAGGCCCACAATAGGCCGAAACGTACGTCTGGGGTTTTGCTGTTTCTCTCGTTCAGAGAAGGATTGCCTGGTATTTCGGGGCTGGACTGTATTGTGAAGTCAGGATCAGACTGATATGCTTCAGGAAAGTTTTTCTCTGTGAAAGGCACATGTTGAGCAAAAAGAGGCTGCTTCTTGGGTGGTAACTAGCCATAGAACAAGCTATTATGCTATTGTTCGTTTCCAGGTTGAGCGCTTCTCTCTTTTTATTTATGCAAATTATGACATTTTGGGAAGTCTCCCTAAGTGTGATGCGGGAATCCAGACGTGGACCCGTTGCTCAGTGTGCCTAGAGGGATATGGCTGCACCTCACTGACGAGGCCCACAATAGGCCGAAACGTACGTCTGGGGTTTTGCTGTTTCTCTCGTTCAGAGAAGGATTGCCTGGTATTTCGGGGCTGGACTGTATTGTGAAGTCAGGATCAGACTGATATGCTTCAGGAAAGTTTTTCTCTGTGAAAGGCACATGTTGAGCAAAAAGAGGCTGCTTCTTGGGTGGTAACTAGCCATAGAACAAGCTATTATGCTATTGTTCGTTTCCAGGTTGAGCGCTTCTCTCTTTTTATTTATGCAAATTATGACATTTTGGGAAGTCTCCCTAAGTGTGATGCGGGAATCCAGACGTGGACCCGTTGCTCAGTGTGCCTAGAGGGATATGGCTGCACCTCAATGACGAGGCCCACAATAGGCCGAAACGTACGTCTGGGGTTTTGCTGTTTCTCTCGTTCAGAGAAGGATTGCCTGGTATTTCGGGGCTGGACTGTATTGTGAAGTCAGGATCAGACTGATATGCTTCAGGAAAGTTTTTCTCTGTGAAAGGCACATGTTGAGCAAAAAGAGGCTGCTTCTTGGGTGGTAACTAGCCATAGAACAAGCTATTATGCTATTGTTCGTTTCCAGGTTGAGCGCTTCTCTCTTTTTATTTATGCAAATTATGACATTTTGGGAAGTCTCCCTAAGTGTGATGCGGGAATCCAGACGTGGACCCGTTGCTCAGTGTGCCTAGAGGGATATGGCTGCACCTCACTGACGAGGCCCACAATAGGCCGAAACGTACGTCTGGGGTTTTGCTGTTTCTCTCGTTCAGAGAAGGATTGCCTGGTATTTCGGGGCTGGACTGTATTGTGAAGTCAGGATCAGACTGATATGCTTCAGGAAAGTTTTTCTCTGTGAAAGGTGTGTGTATGTGTATCTCAGCGCCGACTAAACCTTATGTGCCCGGATTGGTGGTACCTAGCTGCCACCTAGGGTGAATCTAGTAAGAATGTTGTATCCAGGCGCCAACAATGGAGGCTAAGGTTAAAATATTATGTTTATTCTAGACAATGCTGATGTGGTTGTAATGTTAAAAAATAATTAAAATGTATTAAAACACTTTAAAGGACTGTTGTTTTATTTTTCACATTATTTTTCACAAGATTGAGATATATATTTTTAGCTTATTTTTTGCTTATTTTTTGCTCATTTTTAAGCACACCTATATCACTTGGACGAAGTCCATATCCACAGTGTGGAGCGCAAGCTCTCACTCACAAACAATATTGTTGGAATTTATTTATATAATTACCCTGTAGAAAGTGTAAGATTGTAAAGATTATAGATATTGTTTTTGATCTCATTGTTTTTAACATATTTTAGCGAGGATCCTTGCGTTTCTAACTAGATTTTAACCTGTATCTGTTATTTAAAGTGTTTTAATACATTTTAATTATTTTTTAACATTACAACCACATCAGCATTGTCTAGAATAAACATAATATTTTAACCTTAGCCTCCATTGTTGGCGCCTGGATACAACATTCTTTCTCTGTGAAAGGCACATGTTGAGCAAAAAGAGGCTGCTTCTTGGGTGGTAACTAGCCATAGAACAAGCTATTATGCTATTGTTCGTTTCCAGGTTGAGCGCTTCTCTCTTTTTATTTATGCAAATTATGACATTTTGGGAAGTCTCCCTAAGTGTGATGCGGGAATCCAGACGTGGACCCGTTGCTCAGTGTGCCTAGAGGGATATGGCTGCACCTCACTGACGAGGCCCACAATAGGCCGAAACGTACGTCTGGGGTTTTGCTGTTTCTCTCGTTCAGAGAAGGATTGCCTGGTATTTCGGGGCTGGACTGTATTGTGAAGTCAGGATCAGACTGATATGCTTCAGGAAAGTTTTTCTCTGTGAAAGGCACATGTTGAGCAAAAAGAGGCTGCTTCTTGGGTGGTAACTAGCCATAGAACAAGCTATTATGCTATTGTTCGTTTCCAGGTTGAGCGCTTCTCTCTTTTTATTTATGCAAATTATTAACAGTTCATCATAATTTCTGATATCTATACTTAGAAGAGGAAAAAAGAAAAAGATACAATTACATCCAACTAGTAAAAGAAGTAAGTAATCTAACATTTAGTGCTAGATTAATCAAAAATAATATGCAAATCATATTCTCTCTAATATGACAATAATGAACACATCACAGTCATTTCTTATGTCTGTACTTAGCAAGATGTACACTTGTTGGAGATTTTTATTTTACACACACCTCAACATAATAAAAAAACAAACAAACAAAAAAAAAAACAATCACCGCCCACCCCACCCCGCAGGGCTCACCCCTCCGGCGCCTACAATCAACCAGAAGATATTCTTAATTAATCCAATATTAACTTACTACCAATACTATCCTACAATCCGTATTTTGACTCCATCTACTCAAATAGTTTCGACCTACCATCAATACCCAGCACCGACCTCCCTAGGCCCTGTCAGCCATGCTGGGGGAAATAAGTTGACTTAAAACAAGCTCAGCAAAAGAGATAGAGCTTCGAAATGGAGTAAGAATGGGGTTTTGAATCAGGAAAAGGTAAGATTTAATTATGGCTTTTCATTTTAAGCAACTTTCTAATTTACTCATATTATAATTTTTTTCCTTGTTCTCTTGGTATCTTTATTTTAAAAAGCAGTAATAAAAGCTTAAGAGCCAGCCCATTTTTGGTTCATAACCTAGGTTGCACTTGCTGATCGGTGGCTACATTAAGCCACTAATCAGCAAGCGCTGTCCAGGTCTGAACCAAAAATGGGTTGGATCCTAAGCTTACATTTCTGCGTTTTTAAATAAAGATACCAAGAGAACAAAGACAAATTTACAATAGGAGTAAATTAGAAAGTTGCTTAAAATTGCATGCTACTGAACATGTGCAAGAATTCACAGAATATACATATATGCATTTGTGATTGGCTGATGGCTGTCACATGATGATGAGGGGAAGAGGAAACAGACATAACTTCAAAAAGTGCTATTGCATTGTCTTTTTATCATGCATTTGTTTATTATGCAAATCTACTGTATTTAATAGTCCTTTAAATAGGGTCTTAAACAAAACCTTTAAGTCACAAAAGGAGAATGACTTTTGAAAGCACACTGTATGGCTATTTAAAGGACCAGTCTAGTCAAAATTAAACTTTCATGATTCAGATAGGGCATGCAATTTTAAACAACTTTCCAATTTACCTTTATTATCAAATTTGCTTTGTTCTTTTGGTATTCTTTGGTAAACGCTAAACCTAGGTAGGCTCATAGGTTAATTTCGAAGCCCTTGAAGGCCACCATTTTTATATAGCTAGACAGTGCTAGTTAATGTATGCCATATAGATAACGTGCTCACTCCAATGGAGTTCTTTATGAGTCAGCACTGATTGGCTAAAATGCAAGTCTGTCAAAAGAACTGAAATAAGGGGTCAGTCTACAGAGGCTTAGATACAAGGTAATCTAATCACAGAGGTAAAAAGTATGTTAATGATGGTTATGCAAAACTAGGGAATTAGTAATAAAGGGATTATCTATCTTGTTAAACAATAAACATTCTGGAGTAGACTGTCTCTTTAAAGGGATATACAACCCAACATTTTTCATTCATGATTCAGATGGCATGGACGCATATTTATTTATATTATTAAATTGACTTTAAACTCTTGGAATCCTTTGTTGAGAAGCAGATAGGTAGGCTTAGAAGCATGCACTATATGGCAAATATGCTTTTAGCAATGTAATACATTTGCAAGAGCACTAGATGGCAGCAGTGATTTTTGCCATGCAGTGCTCATGACGTGTGCATAGTACCTTACTACTTGTACTTTTTTTTATATATAATGTGAAAATTGTATGCTCAATCTAAACCATGAAAGAAAAATGTTGTGTTTCTTGTCCTATTAACCCCTTAACGACTGAGGACGTGCAGGGTACGTCCTCAGAAAAAAGGCAGTTAATGCCTGAGAACGTACCCTGCACGTCCTCAGTGTGGAAAGCAGCTGGAAGCGATCCTGCTCGCTTCCAGCTGCTTTCCGGTTATTGCAGTGATGCCTCGATATGGAGGCATCCTGCAATAACGTTTGTAAGCCATCCGGTGCAGAGAGAGCCACTCTGTGGCCCTCTCTGCACCGGAGATCGGTGGCTACCGGCGTTGGTGGGTGGGAGCCGGACCGGGAGGCGGGTGGCGGCCATCGATGGCCATGTGGATCTGAAGGGGGGCGGGATCGTGGGCGGGGGTGGCTGGGGGCGCGCACGGGCGCGCGCGCGTGCACGGGAGGGTGGGGGCGGGCGCGTGCACGGGGAGGGAGCGGGTGGGAACCGCTACACTGCAGAAAATGGGGAAATAAAAAATATATTCAAAATAAAATATATACAATGAGCAAGGTGGTGGGGGTTTGTTTGTGGGGGGTGGGGGGTTGGGGGAAGCTACACTACAGAAAAAAACAAAAAAAAACCAAAAAAAAGCACTTTTTATTGTAAACTGGGTACTGGCAGACAGCTGCCAGTACCCAAGATGGCCCCCAATAAGGCAGAGGGGAGGGTTAGAGAGCGGTTTTGGGGGGGATCAGGGAGGTTGGGGGCTAAGGGGGGGATCCTACACAGTAGCATATGTAAATATGCTAAAAAAAAAATTCATTTTTTTTTAAAAACTCTTTTATTTTAGTACTGGCAGACTTTCTGCCAGTACTTAAGATGGCGGGGACAATTGTGGGGTGGGGGAGGGAAGGGAGCTGTTTGGGAGGGATCAGGGGGTGGGATGTGTCAGATGGGAGGCTGATCTCTACACTAAAGCTAAAATTAACCCTGCAAGCTCACTACAAACTCCCTAATTAACCCTTTCACTGCTAGCCATAATACACGTGTGAGGCGCAACAGGATTTAGTGGCCTTCTAATTACCAGAAAGCAACGCCAAAGTCATATATGTCTGCTATTTCTGAACAAAGGGGATCCCAGACAAGCATTTACAACCATTTGTGCCATAATTGCACAAGCTGTTTGTAAATGATTTCAGTGAGAAACCTAAAATTGTGAAAAATTTTACGTTTTTTTTAATTTGATCGCATTTGGCGGTGAAATGGTGGCATGAAATATACCAAAATGTGCCTAGATCAATACTTGGGGTTGTCTACTACACTACACTAAAGCTAAAATTAACCCTACAAGCTCCCTAAAAGCTCCCTAATTAACCCCTTAACTGCTGGGCATGATACACTTGTGGTGCGCAGTGGCATTTAGCGGCCTTCTAATTACCAAAAAGCAACGCCAAAGCCATATATGTGTGCTATTTCTGAACAAAGGGGATCCCAGAGAAGAATTTACAACCATTTATGCCATAATTGCACAAGCTGTTTGTAAATGATTTCAGTGAGAAACCTAAAGTTTGTGAAAAAATTCGTGAAAAAGTGAACAATTTTTTGTATTTGATCGCATTTGGCGGTGAAATGGTGGTATGAAATATACCAAAATTGGCCTAGATCAATACTTTGGGATGTCTACTAAAAAAAAATATATACATGTCAAGGGATATTCAGGGATTCCTGAAAGATATCAGTGTTCTAATGTAACTAGCGCTAATTTTGGAAAAAAATGGTTTGGAAATAGCAAAGTGCTACTTGTATTTATGGCCCTATAACTTGCAAAAAAAGCAAAGAACATGTAAACATTGGGTATTTCTAAACTCAGGACAAAATTTAGAAACTATTTAGCATGGGTGTTTTTTGGTGGTTTTAGATATGTAACAGATTTTGGGGGTCAAAGTTAGAAAAAGTGTGTTTTTTTCCATTTTTTCCTCATATTTTATAATTTTTTTTATAGTAAATTATAAGATATGATGAAAATAATGGTATCTTTAGAAAGTCCATTTAATGGCGAGAAAAACGGTATATAATATGTGTGGGTACAGTAAATGAGTAAGAAGAAAATTACAGCTAAACACAAACACTGCAAAAATGTAAAAATAGCCTTGGTCCCAAACGGACAGAAAATGGAAAAGTGCTCTGGTCACTAAGGGGTTAAGAACAAATGTATCTCATGGGTACAGCCCTGCAATATACTTTTTTTTTTAGTATTTAAAACTTTACCTTCATTGTAACAGAATAACTAAAATAAATGTATTATATGGTTACTACAGATTTCATCTATATATTATTGAACCAACCACCAACCTGTTCATATCTCATTTCCATGAGACAGTGCATTTGGTTAAATGGAACATGATGATTTGTCACTAGCAGTTGAACGTAATATGTCTCTGTAATATTAAGCTGCTTTGAGAGAACTATAGCTTCTTAAACTGCTTCTTTATGTCAGAGAACCCTCTAAGGAATCTCTTCTTTGAAACAAGGTCAGAGACTCAGAGCTTTGTGAAAAGCAGAAGATTGTCTGAATCCCCAATGTAAGCTTCTGCTTATGATCAAATGCAAAACCACAGATTTTTTTGAAACTATGTAAATGAACCTTAAACCTTAAAGGGACAGGAAACCCCAAATTGTCTTTCATGATTCAGATAGAACGTTACATTCTAAATAACTTCCCAATTTACTTCTTTTATCAAATTTGCTTTATTTTCTTGTCATTCTTTGCTGAAAGAACAGCACTACTGGCAACTAGCTGTAGTTAGCCAATCACAAGAGACAAATGTGTGCATGCGCCAATCAGCAGCTAGCTCCCAGTAGTATAGGATATGTGTGTACCCTTTTTCAACAAGGGATACCAAGAGAACAAAGCACATTTGAAAATAGAAGTGAATTTAAAAGTGTCTTAAAATGACTTGCTCTATCTGAATCATTCAAGTTTAATTTTGACTTTCCTATCCTTTAAAGTTGCTTAAAATAACAGCTTTATTTTGATGCAGACACAATATAAAATTTGAATCTTCGTTACCCTAAATGAGAATATCCGGTAGCAAGTTCAGAAACAGATGAACTGGTGAGACCAACTGGTTGAGGTAGAATAGGAGAGAAACGATTAACCAAGTGTACAACATTTGGGTTTAGGGTTCAAGAGAGATAAGTAATTGCCATGGTGAGAAACAGCTTTATCACAAATACCAGGACACCAGGAGCAATAAAACATTCACAATAAACAAGAACAACATGATCATATACAGCTCAACAAAGATGTAGTTCTAAATCCTAACTTTTTGGAATATTCTGCATATAACTAAATACAAACACCAGTGTTTGGCTCCTACATTTGAAATACATTTGTCAGTCCATACTTTAGAAATGCCAAACATTTTGAAGGATATTTTTCAAAGACACCCAGTGCTCACAGCCAAAACACAAACAAAAAGAATGTGCATTAGTGTTGATGAAAGCCCATTATTGCATTACCATTTTAGTTAGAATAATTATTTTTGCAGGAAACATGTATTAGTAAGAGAAGCTGTAAGTAGTAATATTTAAGGAACTATTGTGAAACTATATATATATATGGTATCCCACAAAAGTGAGTATACCCCTCACATTTTTCCAGAGGTTGTCTTTGGGAAATAGACGTATGAGTGCTGCCAGCATTGCTGCAGAGGTTGAAGGGGTGGGGGATCAGCTTGCCAGTGCTCAGACCATATGCCACACACTGTATCAAATTGGTCTACATGGCTGTTGTCCCAGAAGGAAGCCTCTTCTAAAGATAATGCACAAGAAAGTCTGCGAACAGTTTTCTCAAGACAAGCAGACTAAGGACATTGATTACTGGAACCATGTCCTGTGGTCCGATAAGACCAAGATACATTTATTTGGTTCAGATGGTGTCAAGCGTGTATGGCAGCAACCAGGTGAGGAGTACAAAGACAAGTGTGCCTTGCCTACAGTCAAGCATGCTGGTGGGAGTGTCATAGTCTGGGCCTGCATGAGTGCTGCCGGCACTGGGGAGCTACAGTTCATTGAGGGAACCATGAATGCCAACGTGTACTGTGACATACTGAAGCAGAGCATGATCTCCTCCCTTCGGAAACTGGGCTGCAGGGCAGTACTCCAACATGATAACGACCTTAAACACACCTCCAAGACGACCACTGCCTTGCTAAAGAAGCTGAGGGTAAAGGTGATGGACTGACCAAGCATGTCTCCAGACCTAAAACCTATTGAGCATCTGTAGAGTATCCTCAAATGGAAGGTGGGGGAGCGCAAGGTCTCTAACATCCACCAGCTCTGTGATGTTGTCATGGAGGAGTGGAAGAGTACTTCAGTGGCAACCTGTGAAGCTCTGGTGAACTCCATGCCCAAGAGGGTTAACACAGTGCTGGAAAATAATGGTGGCCACACAATATATTGACAATTTACGCTCACTTTGGACATTTCCACCTATGGGTGTACTCACTTTTGTTGCCAACGGTTTAGACATTAATGGCTGTGTGTTGAGTTATTTTGAGGGGACAGCAAATTTACATTGTTATACAGGCTGTACACTCACTACTTTACATTGTAGCAAAGTGTCATTTCCTCAGTGTTGTCACATGAAAAGATATAATAAAATATTTACAAAAATGTGAGGGATTTACTCACTTTTGTGGGATACTGTGTGTGTGTGGATATAAATATATATATATATATTTTTATATATATATATATATATATATAAAATCAATATAAATATTTGCATAGGAAATTAGTACATCTAAGCAAGTATCCCCGCTTGCCCCCAGAAATTCTTAATATGCAATGTTTCCAATGCACAAGAGAATTGTGGGTAAGATATGCAAATTAGGTATGCAAATTCTCAGTTTTTTTGCTTCAAAATACTGTTTTAACACAGCGATCCTTTTAAACAGGAATATGACAGCAAACCAGAAATCACTCACTATACAAGCCTGTTTCGTTCTTTTTAGAACTCATCAGTAGGAGATAGATTTCTGATTGCTGTCATATTCCTGTTTAAAAGGATCGCTGTGTTAAAACAGTATTTTGAAGCAAAAAAACTGAGAATTTGCATACCTAATTTGCATATCTTACCCACAATTCTCTTGTGCATTGGAAACATTGCATATTAAGAATTTCTGGGGGCAAGCGGGGATACTTGCTTAGATGTGCTAATTTCCAATGCAAATATTTACATTGATTTAATTTTGAGACATGGAGGATTTTAATTTCAGTTTTTTATCTCCCCCCCATAATTTTAATGAATTTTGGTTTATATATATATATATATATATATATATTTGCAAGATTTTGGGATCCAAGCACTCACTGTTAGTGGTATGCGTCTGGGTGCACTCTATGGTAAATAGGTAGAAACTTCTCAAAAAGAAGAGCCACTCACAAGTCTTAATGTGCAAAAAAGTACTTTTATTAATTCATAAGTTCAGTCGTCAACGTTTCGGTCCTCGCAGGGACCTTTGTCAAGACCGTTTTAGGATTTCAAAGTGTCGGCTCACCGCTGACGGCCAGACACTTTGAAATCCTAAAACGGTCTTGACAAAGGTCCCTGCGAGGACCGAAACGTTGACGACTGAACTTATGAATTAATAAAAGTACTTTTTTGCACATTAAGACCTGTGAGTGCCTCTTCTTTTTGAGAAGTTTATATATATATATATATATAGGGCCAAATTGTTGGTCAATTTGATATATTGGAATGATGAAAAGGAATAATATGATGACGTTTAAATAAATTTATTAAAATGAAATTGCAACAAAAAATAAAAAGAATTGAAGGAAATATGATGAGTCTTACTATATAATATAAAGTTTTTGAGTCCTAAAGCACTGAAGGACTGGAATAGAATGCTCTACCCTAAAAAATTGTTCTATACACATACTTAGACATATATATATATATATATATATATATATATATATTCATTGGAGCCCTTTCCAGCCAAACACCTTTCCATTAAACATATTCCTTTTAACCCTTTTAAAACATTTATATATGTGTGTAATACTTTATTTTTATGTCTTTGGGATGTATTTTTTAGCATTTTTTTCCCATAGACTTTACTTAAGGTCTAGCGCAGTTTCGAATTTCACTTGTTCAACCTGTAATATGAACATTATTTTGAATGGTCGCGATAGCCATTGAAAGTATAGGTAGCACTAGAGCGATGTCGGACGCACTAACCCACCTCTGGTAAACCAGACTTATAATATCAAGTCGCGCGCTAATGTTAGCGTGCTCCAGCTATATTGGATATCGCCACCCGCTCTATCATTAGCGCACCACTTGTAATATAGGCCTATATGGTGTAAAGCAAATGCATCTATAGAGAAAATCAGGTATGGACAGTTAGTACTTCACTCTACTTATGCATTTGGCAAATGTAAGTAAATATGTGTATATTTGACCTTATAGCAATGCTTGTAGTATAGAAAATATTTTTTTATTTGAGTCCATAACTTCTCTTTCGCCCTCCATTAATTATAAAATTTTTCAAGGAGAGATGAGTAAGGAGATAACAGTGGAAACAGGAGACAGAAATGTTCAACAAATGTGAAAGTTATGGGAAGTCAAGGAGGCCACAGGGAGATAGAAGACTGGGGAAATGGAGGACACACAGAAGGATGGCCGGTGGTGTGGTGGTTTGCACAGAATGTGAAGAAGCAAAGGGATAGAGAGAGAGAAGAGTATAAATGTTAACTTTTAAACTTACTTATATTTCCATTTAATGTCATCAGAATTTTGTTTTTATTTTGTTAATTGTTTTATATTAGTTACTAGTAAATACTCATAAGTCCCATCTTGGAGTTATAGAGAAACTTTAGGAGGGCTAACAAAAGATTATGGTCTTGATCACAATCTATCCAGA